>NC_030428.2:28287500-28445000 GCF_001660625.3 Ictalurus punctatus
TGCTACTGTGACTGGCAGCATCACACACACACACACACACACACACACACACACACACACACACACACACACACACAGACACTTTGCCACCTCAACAACATTAAAGTGAAAGACAAATAGGGGGAAAAGAAAAAAAAAGAAGAAAAACCTTGCAATATCCTGGTTGCATAAGTATACACACCCCTTAACTAACACTTAGTTTTTGCTTGTAATTCGGCACTCAGTGTTTTTCTGGAAGAGTCTCTCGACTTCGCACATCTTCGTTTAGTCGTTTTATCCCGCTCTTCCTTGCAAGAATGCTCCAGATCTATCAATCACAGAGTGAGCGGATCTCCTGTACGCAGCCGTCTTCAAGTCATTCCACACGTTCTGGACACGGATCTGTGCTCAGACCGGGCCGCTCCAAAACGCTCATGATCTTCTTCTTCTGGAGCCGCTCCTTTGTTGACTTGGATTTGGGCTTCGGGTTTATCATTGTGGAAGGTCGAATTTTTCTTCATCTTCAGCTGTATTTGGAGCTACGATGAGGATGATGATGATGATGATGATGATGATGATTCCCTCTGTCTTGACTACAACCCCAGTCCCAGTCCCAGCTGAACTGAAGCAGCTCCATAGCGTGATGCTGCCACCACCGTGCTTCACCGTGGGTATGGTTTCCTTCGGGTGATAAGCCGTCCAAACATATCTTTTAGAATTACGGAAAAAAAGTTCTACCTTGGTCTCATCAGCTCATAACACATTATATATACCACGTGGTTTGGGGTGATCTAGGCGACTTCCCCATAGGCCAGACGTGTGAAGAATACGAGAGACTGTTGTCACCTGCAGGGAGTGACCAATACTCGCCAGATATTCACTTTTCTGAAGGGACGTTCTGTCCTTGGTGATGTCCCTGTAGTGCTCCATTATCTCCACTTGCTGATGATGGCCTTCACAGTGGTCCACGGTACATCTAGTATTTTTGAAATTCCTCTGTAACCGTCTCCTGACTCATACCTTTCCACAGTGGAATCCTCTACATGATCTGTAAACTCTTTGGCTTCAGCAGTCGCATAAAACCAAGAAGAGAATCATACAGAAACAGATCTTTAATCGAGGTTAATCAGAACGTGTGAATTTTGAGCACAGTCACATGACCCATTACAAAAGGGCGTGTATACTTATGCAACCAGGTTATTGTACGATTTTTCAGACAGACAGACAGACAGAAAAACAGACAGACACTCTCCCTCTGCTGCCAGTTTTGTATGTGTCTGTTCTTTTAACGTTCTATAAATTATTATGATGATGATTATTATTATTGTTAGGCTTATTAAAATTATTATTATGCTTCCTCTTCTTCTTATTATTATTGTTATTACTATGCTTATTATGATTATTATCATTATTATTGTCATTGTTATGGTTATTATGCTTATTACTATCATTATTATTATTATTATTAGTAGTAGTAGTAGTATTTTGTTGTTATTATTATTATTATTATTATTGTTTTTGTTGTTGTTATTGTTATATAAACAGCAGGTTTGGTGTTCCTGTAAGTGAAAGGCCATATTAATGGTGTAATGCTGATCCACAACACAGCATCAATTTACAAATATTTCTTTAAAATAGCAGATGATATTTTAACACAGCATCTCCCCCCGGAGAGCAGAGAGGACCCTGGGGAGGGTCGGGGGGGGCCTGCGGGGCGAAGGGGTGAAGTGGGGGGGCAGAGCAGATGTCATACAGATGGATTTGTAATGGAGGATTTTGGAGCACTGAGCTGATGGACAGGATGGTCTGATGGTCTCAGTGGAGTAAAATCTGTTCTGTTTCATGTTAAACTCTGATCAATCATGTGAACATGTGTGTGTGTGTGTGTGTGTGTGTGTGTGTGTGTGTGTGTGTGTGATCTGCTGCGAAGAAGCGCTACATGATGACATCATCAAAAAGCGCCAAATGAACACATGCACAGTCATCAGTCTGTTTCTGTCCTTTATAAGTCCAGGTCATGCAGAGGTTACAAGTGGACATGAGGAGTACGGCCTGTCATTACATACTGACATACTCTCTGTCTGTCTCTCTGCCTGTCTGTCTCTCTGCCTGTCTGTCTCTCTGCCTGTCTGTCTATCATTTTATCTGTCCTTTTAGCTCTGTTTGTCAATTTTTGTTATTGTAGATCTGTTTGTGTGGCTGTCTTTATGTCTTTCTGTCATCTTTTATGTCCATTTTTGTTACAGTGTCTGTCACTTACTCTGTCTCTGTCCATCCATCGTCTTGTCTTTCGACTGAAGTTCTGCTGTTTTGTCTGTCTGTCCAAACGGTCTGTATCTGTCCGTATCATTATTATTAGTATGATTACTCTTATTATTCTTATGGATAAACAAATCTGAAACCATATCGATCCATCTATCTATCTATCTATCTATCTATCTATCTATCTATCTATCTGTCTATCTATCTATCTGTCTATCTATCTATCTGTCTATCTATCTGTCTATCTATCTATCTGTCTATCTATCTATCTATCTATCTATCTATCTATCTATCTATCTATCTGTCTATCTATCTGTCTATCTATCTATCTGTCTATCTATCTATCTATCTATCTATCTGTCTATCTATCTGTCTATCTATCTGTCTATCTATCTATCTATCTATCTATCTATCTATCTATCTATCTTTCTATCTATCTGTCTATCTATCTATCTGTCTATCTATCTATCTGTCTATCCATCCATCCATCCATCCATCCATCTATCTATCTATCTATCTATCTATCTATCTATCTATCTGTCTATCTATCTATCTATCTATCTGTCTATCTATCTATCTATCTGTCCATCTATCTGTCTATCTATCTATCTGTCTATCTATCTATCTGTCTATCCATCCATCCATCCATCCATCCATCTATCTATCTATCTATCTATCTATCTATCTATCTATCTATCTGTCTATCTATCTATCTATCTATCTGTCTATCTATCTATCTAACTGGAGTGTAAAAGCTTCAGTAAACCTCGACTTGGCTCCAGATTGGCCTGTAAGGCGAGAATCTCCCAAAACTCTGTGACCTCTGACCTCTCACAGTCTTTAGCCTTGACTTCACTCTGTCAACATGGCAGTAAGTATTGTTCTGTTTGACAGAGAGCAAATTAAACACCACCCTGAGCCCTCGTCTCTCCCTCCCTCCCTCCTTCTCTCTCTCTCCCTCTCCCCATCTATCTCTGCTAATTCAATATTCTCAAAAGGTTTTTTTTTTACTCTTACACTGAAAATCCGGTATCGTAACTTTAAAACAAACCCTTTCCCCTAATATCATCTCTATTTTATCCCTTCACCAGATATTTATTTATTTGCTTGTTTTGTACTCGTTTGCTGCAATCGGTTGCTGATCCTCGCCACTTTGCATGCGCAGTGTGCGTCTGGAGTATTTTACTTCATTAGCCAAATCAATTAATTGCCTTCCCGTTACGCAAACTACCCAGAAAGCCCGGAGCAGCCGTCTATTGAGGCAGCGAGGAGGCTCGAAAGGCTGCTTTTAGGCCCGGCATTTACATGCAATTATCTTCTTATACAATTAACTGGATTGGGCTAATGAGCATCTTGCAGGCAGCGAGCGGATTGCGGCCCTGAATGGCAGAGCTGAGTGAGTAATTGCCGGTTCGGCATGGCGATGTTAATGGGAGCGATCTGAAAGGAGGAAAAAAAAAAAAAAAAAAAAAAGAAAGTCTGCATCGGAGAAGAGAGGCACTTAGCCGAGCGGGAGAAACAAATATTCAACAGTCAACAACACACAAATCGCTCAGGAGGGGAACGGCGGCCATGTTGTGGTGTCGTGCACAATGAAAACATCAATTAATAAATAAATAAACAGAAAAAATGTAAACAGACTTTTAAAGTGGTAATAACATAACAGCAAAAAATAAAAAAATAAAAATCTCATGCCTGAATTAAAATGCTAAGATAGTACTTCAGTATACAGTAACCGCATTTTATGTATTTCTTTAACAATTCTGCATAACACATTGTTAATCTGTATGACAATATGCAAATGAGCTCTCCTGTGGATATTCCGACCAATCACAGACGTTCTAGATAAGTTCTAGATCCTGTGTAGCACAAAGAAACCCATCAATAAACACCTAGACTATTATTAACCCAGAGTTTTTCCCAAATGTAAACTGAATCAAATTAAATACGGTTCTTAGCTTCATCACTTAATTATCACATACGCTTTCACGCCATCACGTGACACAGCCCAGTCACGTGAAGCAGCGATTCTAGTGCATTTCAGACACGCACATTATCCGCCCAAACGCGTCCATACGACTGTGAGGACGAGAGCTGGAACATTTCTGAAACGCGTACCACCGACTCGCCTCGAGACAGCTTCGAAAACTCCGAGCAGGCTGCAATACAGCGCAGCACAAAGCTCACACAATACATCACTCACTTACAGACTATACACACATGCTGACGGCCATGGAGTCGTGAGTGGGCGGGGCAAAGCAGGGCGTGGTGAGGGTGAGGGTGGAGTCATAGCGAGGTCAGTGTGGCCTGCCTACAGTGAGCTTACGTTTAAAAATAACGTTCTTAACACGTGAACAAAACCCTTTTAAAGTGTTAGGTTCTGTATTTTACTGCACTAATGTGCTGTGATAGAAGTGTTAAGGAAAATGGCATGTTTATCCACCACACAAGACTGAAATAACAGTTTCAATCAGCCATACTTCATATAAATACACTCAGTTTGTCATGACAGCGCTGCCTTTTGAATTCATAAGGGCTATATTTAGGACGTCACGACGCTTCAGGGCAGCATCACGTCCGTAATGTTTTACTTCTAGTAACAAGAAATTAAATTCTAACAACAACCATGAGAACACCATGGGGATTTACACGTGTTATCGTTCTTACAGTATTTGGATAAATGTGTGTGTGTGCGCGTGTGTGAGAGAGAGAGAGAGAGAGAGATGAACAGGCGTGAGAATATGTTGTTCACTCCGCTGACTGTTAACGGACACACCTCTCGTGATGACGTGTTTTTCGCACGTGCACCCTCGCTTTTTTTCGGACATCTGTTCAACACAGTTCGAATAGCTGCTTCTTTTTTCCTCCTCTTAATAAGCAGAATCCAAAGGACAGGCATTATTAGACGTGGTTCAAACATAACTACTGAAATTGTTAATACTTGTCAGGGGCGTTAGCTGGACTGTTAATCATCCGTGGCTAAGCCCAGATTCTTCTCCGTGAAAAAAAAACATTTAAAAAATGTACAGACTGTTTCCATGGCTTTTTTTTTCTTGGAGGTGAGGGCTAATTGCTTAAAAAATTAGAAAATTAGACAAAAAAGTTGGATTTTATGATTGAACTTTCTGGCTATCTTACACGAGACTAGGCTAGTTTAGTGTCGCTAGCTATGCTATCACTGTATGGGTTTAACTGCTACAGAGCCATGCAGAGATCGTTAGCTGTACATACGCTCTGCTCATATCGTGTTCATGTAAACTGGAACTCGTATAGACATTTACACGCCTTGTCTTCCTGCTCAGCGTGAGAGGATGTTAGCGTTTCAGATTCAACCCCTTTACTAGTGTAAAAAAAGAAATGTTAATGGGTATGCATGTTGTCTCCCAAATACTCGCGTCCCCTTTTTTGTCATGTATGTATGTTATGTATGTTTATAAAATAGAAAACGTGTATAGACTGATATTGTTCTAATGTTTGGACTGGGTTAGGAAAATATAAAAAGATGGTTCAATACACTGATAATAAATACATCCTCTGAGAATTTATATTTCAAGTGTTGACTGTAAATGTCACGTCAAACCTGGAATTGCTCCAGATGGAACGTATTTATTTATTGTGGATTTAAGCTGGAAATGTTTATCTCTTTCATGTATACTGTATGTAGATTAGCCTGTGTTTTGATTCAGTTCATTGATTAATATTCATTCATTACTTTGATTCATTTTGATTCACTGCTTTGACTTAATTAGATTCATTGTTTTGACTCACTTTGATTCAGTGCATGTGTCCTTTAAATCAGTGCATTAATTTGTTATTGTCTTGACTCATTTTGATTCAGTACATTTACTACTTTGATTCACTATATGGAATAATCTTTTGATTAATTTTGATTAATTGCTTTGACTCTTTTTGATTCATCACATTTACTATTTTTGATTCATTGCACTGAATAATTTTTAATTCATTGAACTGATTCATTTTGATTTGTTGCTCTGTCTCGTTTTAAGTCCGTGCACTGACTAATTTCGATTCATTTACTACTCATTTAAATCATTGTTTGAATTTATTTTAAGTCGTTGCACTGATTCATATCGATTCATTGCTTATATGTATTTTACTTCATTGCATGGACTCATTTTGATTCATTGTCTCGACTTGCTTTAATTCATTGCATGAATTAATTTTGATTCATTGACTGCCCTGACTCACTTTGACTCATTGTACTGATTCAGTTTGATTCGATGCTTTGACTCATTTTGTCTCATTGT
Organism: Ictalurus punctatus; assembly: GCF_001660625.3. NCBI lineage: Eukaryota > Metazoa > Chordata > Actinopteri > Siluriformes > Ictaluridae > Ictalurus > Ictalurus punctatus. The sequence goes on from NC_030428.2 coordinate 28,294,010, forward strand.
ATTAAAACCATTGCATTCATTTATTTTGATTCACTTTTGACTAACGTTGTATCAATGCATCGATTCACTTTCAGTTTAAATGAATTTATTTTGACTCACTGCTTTGACACATATTAATTGATTTGACTCATTTTGATTCGGTGTATTTCTGTATCTTAAATCATTCAATTCAATTTGGATCACTGCATTGATTCACTTTGATTTTAATTCATTTTGTTTCATGATAAATTCAGCGAATCGATTCATTTTCATTCCTTGCACTGATTCATTTAGATTCATTGCTCTGACTCATGTTGCTGTAGTGATGTAACTGATTTTGATGATGTTTTTATGAATATATTAGAATAATTAAGAGCAGTGAGGCTCAGCGACACAGCGTCTGGTCCTCAGCACGTTGTTCTGGGGTGGTGCAGGTGTGAACACAATGCGAGGCTTTTAACAGTTCCTCCTTTCATCACCTCCTCGCTCTTCACACTGAAATTGCGATACAAATACGGCGTTCTGTAAACCAAGCCGTGTGCTTTTGTCCTGCACTCGCCACTCACTGCCTCATAAACACTCCTTTACCTCGCCCAAAAAAGTGGACTGGTGTCATTTACTGACAGTGATTACAAAAGAGGTGATAATATAATAACTCTGTGTGTGTGTGTGTGTGTGTGTGTGTGTGTGTGTGTGTGTGTTTTGAGAGCCTTCAACACGTCCGTCTCGGGTCATTTTAATTAAAATGTTTAGTCATTTAATGCTAAAATGGTGACCAGAGATTATAAAACATAATTAACATTAGGAATTCACACACACACACACACACACACACACACACACACACACACACACACACACACACACACACACACACACAATGTCAGTGATACTATAACTTGACAGCAGTGCCATCTGTTGGTGAATATGAGATAAAAAAAAAATCGACGCTGAGTAACAAATGAACACTTTAAACACTGTGTACGCTCTCAATCCTACTGATTTATTTATTTATTTGTGTGTTTATTTATTTAGATTTACAAAATAAAATTCCACAGTGTATACTAAATATATTCCATATGTCTGAAGATCACTTGTCTCACTATGTACTACATCTCTCTCTCTCTCTCTGTCCGTCTCCCTCTCTCTCTTTATCTCCCTCTCTCCTTTGTCTCACTGTCTCTATCTCTCTTCATCTGTCTCTCTCTCATTGTCTCACGTTATCTCTAATTCTTTATCTGTCTCTCTCTCTCACCGTTTCTATCGCTCTTTTTAGCGGTCTCACTTTATCCTTCTCTTCCCTGCCGTACTGTATCTGTCTCTCTCTCACTGTCTCACTTTATCTCTCTCTGTCTTTATCTGTCTCTCTTTCTCACTGTCTCTTTCTTTGTCGCTGTTTCTCTCGCACTGTCTCACTTTATCTCTCATTCTTTATCTGAGTCTCTCTCTCTCTCTCTCTCTCTCTCTCTCTCTCTCTCTCCAGGTGTTCAGTGTGTAATGTGTGTAGTTGTGGCTCGTTTTTCAGCAGCAGGCCCGCGGTGTTGTTATTGATTTCTGTAAACAGGACTGTAATAAATGGTCTGTGTATTTCTGCTGCACACCACCTCTCGGTTATTTACTCACTCACTGCCTCTGTGTGTGTGTGTGTGTGTGTGTGTGTGTGTGTGTGTGTGAGAGAGAGAGAGAGAGAGAGAGACTCTGTTAATGTCGGTATGATGGAAGCACTAACATTATGACACTGTATCCATATTCGCGCCTGGCCGAAAGGGAAAATGATCTTTTAAACAAAATTTGAGCTTTATTAAAAAAAAAAAAAAAAACAACAACAACAACCCCCCCCCCCCCCCCCCCCCCCAAAAAAAAAAAAAAAAAAAACAGAGGCAAAGATTCTGCGTTCAGTTAAGTCACTGAAGTCCTATCACCTATCATTTATATTGTGTGTGTGTTTGCAAAAGATTGCAAATTAGAAGAAAAAACATAAAAGCAGTTAATGAATTAATTTAATGTTCAAACAAATAAACAAATGATCTGAAAACACAGACCAGAAATCCATAAATAAACAAATCAATATGAATAGTTAAATGAGATAGATATATAGATAGATAGATAGATAGATAGATAGATAGATAGATAGATAGATAGATAGAAATGTAAAAAATAAATAAATATTTACTTAATGTCTCTGAATACATACAATTTATTTTTTCTGTTAGTGTGTGTGTGTGTGTGTGTGTGTGTGTGTGTGTGCGCGTACTCTAACCTGTGGTGTGTGTCCCAGCAGAGCCCACAGTGTGTCAGTACTTAGGCTCCGCCCCCTGTTGAACTCCAGCACGTCTGTTTCCTGTCTGTCGATGGCGAGGTGCTGGCAACCCTGAAAATCGCCCTTCAGCTCGGCGCCGCTGCTCAGCCGCACCACGTCCCACGTCCCCAACCGTCCCAGCACGTCTCTCGCCGCCCCCAACTGCCTGAATGACAAGTGACCTGACCAATCAGAATCAGAGAAACGTCAAAACAGATTTTGGGGGCGTGTCTCAAATACCAAATACCATAGAAGATATTGTGATAATTGCAGAGAAAATGCACAAAAACAGTCTGTGCTAGTTCAACTCATTTAGTAGCTAGCTTACAGGCTTCTAGCTAACGATTGTCCTTTATTTCATCACCATATATCACCAAGTATACGAACGAAAAAACATCCCAATATCAAACACTAACAGATAACACTTTCCATAGCTAAAAAAAGTGCTTATAAATGAAGCACATCAAGTGTTCTTCTACGTTTAAATACACTGTGTGTTCACGGCGCTAGTGGTCAGTGCTAGGTTTAAAGATGGTGTTGTTTTAGTTATACAGTGTCTTTTCTTAGCAAATTATCAACACATCTGAGGTAAATGTTGATGTTCTAGTTGGTTCTGTGCTATTTACAATGTTACTGTCTTTACACTATCTGTATGAAAGACTGCACGTGTTAGTAACAAATAATTAGTCATTTTGCACTCAATACTCAGCTACAATACAATAGCAGTCAATGCTAAGTGTAATTCCAGTGTCATTTTAGCTAAATTAAGAGATTTTCTTAGAAATTCTGAGGTAAATGTTGATGTTCCGGATGGTTCTGTGACGTTTCCACTGTCGCTCTGTCTTTACACCGTCTGTATAAAAGACTACACATGCTACATGCTAGCTATAAAAATCAATCAATAACCTCAATAATTAGCCTGTTTATACACAGTCCATACTTCTATATCACCTATCAACAGAGTAGCATCAGGTTTTTTCTACATTCAAGCTCAGTTGTTAGCGGTTAATGCTACGAACAGTATAATTTCTGACTCTTCTTAATATTCTACCAACACATCTGAGGTAAATGTTGATGTTCCGGATGATTCTGTGACGTTTCCACCGTCGCTCTGTCTTTACATTGTCTGTATAAAAGACTTTCATGAAGCTAAATCATTAGCCTCAGTCATTAGCTACTTTCCACTCGGTGTACATGTTTTCCAGTTGCCTAGTAACTGTGCTCTCATGACACAATGTAGATTTATATAAGACATACGACTCTCTGACCTGAGATCCACGAGGGCGTGATGGCGTCTGCGATCCAGGTGACATAGCCCTCCCTGAGCGAGCGCAGAAATTTCTCCATGTCACCATGAGGGACCAGCTCCTTCCTCTTTTTCAGCTCTTCATCCAGGTGACAGTGCGGTGAGAGGAAGAGGATTCTGGGTAAAAACAGCGTGGGTTTGATGTTCACGCCGCACCGCCGCATGTGGCTGCACAGGTCCCTGGTCTTCATCTGGAAAAACACACAACTTTGGAGTTTCTTTCTTTCATCATTTATCATCATAAGGAGACAAACAAAAATTAAATAAAAAGTTTTACCCTGATTCAAGCGTAGAGTTGCGTGTCAATGTTAGCCGCCGATGCTAAGTGAAATTACAGTCTTTTCTTACTGATTTACCAACACTTCTGAGGTAAATGTTGACATTCTAGATTTCATTTCTACTCTCATTTCTACTCTCTGTGATCTGTTTCATTTATACTCTCACGGTTTCTTTACTTTATCTTAAAAACCACATGCTAGCTAGTAAACTCATAGCCTTGATAATTAACCATGTTCACTGTGTTAGCAGTCGGTGCTAAGTGTAATTACAACGTTGTAACAGTTTACAAAGTCTTTTCTTTGCAATTTCACCACAAATCTGAGGCACATGTTGATGTTCCGGATAGTTCTGCCTCATTTCCACTGTTACTGTGTCTTTACTATGCCTGTATAAAAGACTACACAAGCTACATGCTATCTAGTGAAATCATAGCCTTAATAATTAGCTGAATTGCCTAGCAACAGTATTTTCATAATGCATAACTGGTATTCTGCGATGTTTACAAACAGTTGCGTGTTCACCGTGTTAGCAGTCAACGCTAAGTGTAATTTACTAACACATCTGAGGTAAATGTCGACATTCCAGATGGTTCCGTCTCATTTCCACCGTCGCTGCGTCTTTACACGGTCTCGACAAAAGACTACACATGCTACATGCTAGCTTGCAAAGTCATAGTCTTAATAATTCGCTATCTTACTCCCAGCACGCATAGTTCTAAGTTGCCTAGCAACAGTGTCCTCATGATTCAAGCACAATGGGTGTTCACATGTGGTTAGCAGTCGATGCTAAGCATAATTACAGTGGCTAATACAGTTCAGTATTTTCTTAGTAATCTGAGGTAATTGTTAAAGAATTTCACACAGCTAAATCATTAGCCTCAGTCACTAGCTAGTGTACACTCAGTGGCCATACTATTTCCGTTGCCTAATAACAGTGTTTTTACAACTTTGATGTGCGTTTTTAAAATGTCTATCACAACTGGATCAAAACTTTCTGACAAAATAGAACAAGTCCTGGAACAAATTAAATATAGTAGGATTTTTTTTCCAGGTTTTCTGAGCAATAATAATAATAATAATAATAATAATAATAATAATAATATTTCTGACTACATGTTGCAAATGTGACATGTAGATGATTGGTTTAAGTGAACCACCACTGTCCATTTTCCAGGAAGCAGTTGAACCATGAACACGACCTGGTTTAACCTCAGCAGAAGTGTGTGTGAGAGGCCCTTATGGAAAAGCATCATCATCATCATCATTATATCAGCCTCAGCAGCAGCACGATGCTCGTCAGCGACCCTGTTTCATTTATTGCATTTTGCATTTGTTCTATAAGTGCTACTCTAAATACGGCGGCAGGTGTTCATAAGTTTATAACTCTTTATGGATATTACAGTTTCCAAGTGCCATAGTTTAGTGCAGCGCTTCATGACTTCTTCAAAAGGAGCCCAACTGGCTGGGTGTCAGAGATAGAGCGTTCTCATAAACATAAACCGCACACGCTGCACTTTTACTTATTTACAAAACACTCGAGCGAGTGTGAGAGCGGGGTAATCTGTTTATTGCCGTTTACTTTCGTTTACTTTAGAATGGCGACACAAACAGTGATCACTGACTCCTGAACCAATCCTGAATGAATCGTTTGTACGGACCGACTCTTTAATGAATCAGTTAAACCAGCTCACAAGTACTCTAAACTTAATAATAAACTAATTATTAAACGCACTGGTAATTAACAAAGACTTGTCGTTGTTAATACGGTGAACTTTTCTGTAAGAAACCGTTTATTTAACATTTATGGAAGGAGTCTCCAGTGTCAGTTTTTTGACATCTTCAGGATAGAGGGGATGTCTTCAAGAGAGAATAAAAGAGAGGGCTGGTGAGTGTTAATAGCTGCTATAACGTAAGTGAGAGCAGGAACTAACTCGTTTCACAAGAATGAATGTAACTATAAACAGATAAAGATGTACGATGTGTTATTCTTTAAAAATTTAAATATGTACATTAACTGCTGGCAAACTGCTGTTAAGAGGAATAAAACACTTCAGGATGCGCTGCTGTAGAAAAATCATCAACATCACGGGTATAACAGTAACTCCTTGTAAGGTGTTGATTATTTCTCTATAAGAGCATGACACTGAGTGTTTTATTCATTAGTTCTCACAGGAGTGATGTGTTACCGTGATGGACTGCAGGGGGTCGGGGATCTGCTGGATGGACGTGTTAGTGAAGTTCTGCTCCTCCTCTTTCACCTGGATGTGCCAAGTGTAGGGAGCGGGAGCAGAAACCACGCCCCTCCATGGCTTTACGTCCATACAGTACACACCGGCACCTGTACACACGTCATGTGTTCACTAAAAGCCCAATTAAGAGCTTCGCGGTTTTCACATCATCTCCTCTATATGCGTGTATACAGTGCAGAAATTAATGAGCTTTTCAGGATCATAGTTCAATAAACAAGAGCTATAAACACATTTACAGAGGCACACCTGTGAGGATGATGAGGTTGATCTCCTGGCGTGATGTCTGAAACTGATTTGGGACACGCAGGTTACAGAAAACGTCTTCTTTCTTCAGCCCACTGAGCCTCCTGGAATTTACAGAAACATTTATTAGACAAATAATACCTCCTGATAAAGGAGGTGTGGTCTCTGTGTCACTGTCCTAATGAAGGAGGCATGGCCTCTGTGTCTCAGTCCTAATAACGGAGGCATGGCGTCTGTGTCTCTCAGTCCTAATAAAGGAGGCGTGGTATCTGTGTCTCAGTCCTAATAAAGGAGGTGTGGCCTCCATGGCTCAGTACTAATAAAGGAGGTGTGGCCTCTGTGTCTCAGTGCTAATAAAGGAGGCGTGGTCTCCGTGGCTCAGTGCTAATAAAGGAGGTGTGGCCTCTGTGTCTTAGTCCTAATAAAGGAGGCATGGCCTCTGTGTCTCTCAGTCCTAATAAAGGAGGCGTGGTGTCTGTGTCTCAGTCCTAATAAAGGAGGCGTGGTATCTGTGTCTCAGTCCTAATAAAGGAGGCGAGGTATCTGTGTCTCAGTCCTAATAAAGGAGGTGTGGCCTCCATGGCTCAGTACTAATAAAGGAGGTGTGGCCTCTGTGTCTCAGTGCTAATAAAGGAGGCGTGGTCTCCGTGGCTCAGTGCTAATAAAGGAGGTGTGGCCTCTGTGTCTTAGTCCTAATAAAGGAGGCATGGCCTCTGTGTCTCTCAGTCCTAATAAAGGAGTGTCAGTCAGTGACAATATGCTATTTCTGTGCGCATGGTGCAGCTGCTGTAATAAATCGAGGTGACTGGACTCCTCCCGAAGAGGACTCTTAATCCTGAAGCTGTTTCTGCATTAAACTTCATCAGTTCAACAGCTAAATGAAGAAGCGCCTTCCAGACTATAACACACATTACTATACGACTTAAAGATGAAACACTTTTACAGATGTACTGACCGCACATGTTGCAGAAATTCTTGTAAGCCAGGAATCTTCTCCTCTTTGTTTTTTGCCAGATCCAGACCAGCAGTAGAGGACAGGCTGCTGTTCTGCACACAGCCGCTGGGTTCTCCGGGCCCCGAGGAGAGGTACATGTGGGCCAGTCGACTCCCGAGCTCAAACATTCTCACACGATTAACCCACCTGACACACGACACACAAAATGATATAAAACATATTACAAAAGCAGTGTTGTTGTAGGTATGTGAAAGCTTATTCCTGACACTATCCCACAGTGCACCACAACAGGATACGGTCCTAAACATGAACCAGAAAGAAAAAGAGAATATCCAAAATTCACGGTGCTGTTTAAAGAAGAAGACGAGGCCTACACAAGGAACGCCATGTCATTTGGGACACAGCCACAGTACATTAATCATGAAACGTTCACTATTACTACACAGTGCACATGACTGATCACTGTAGGGAACAGGAGAAGAGGGCGCCATTTTAACACATCACATAAACTAGAAATGAAAATTTAGTCCAAAGTTTTTTTACACAGATACACAATTATTATTTAAAAAAAATAATATTCACAATATTATTAGTTAATATTTGAAAATGATTTAATTGTATTAAATAATACCTATTATTAACCATATATTTAAAATATTATTTTGAAATATATTTTAATTAGTAACTGATATTAAATTATTTTATTAAATACAATTTACTAACTTAACCATTTAATTTTCTAATATTTATACAAGAGTTATATCCAGGATTTTTTTTTCCTGAGATCTGAGATTTCATCTAACCTGGAGGAACAGAAAATATTGATACAAGTATGATCAAATATTTTCTATTATTCATTTCCAGCACTCCCAGTATTAAATTATTTTATTAAATAATATTTATTACTCATTTTAATATGTTCAGAAAAGTTTAAAAAGTGACAGGAGTACAATAAACATGTACAGTATTATACAGAAAGCATGAGAATGGACTTGTTAAGTAAACATTACACTTAGAACCGTGGCAGTGTGATATAATACTGGTTATTACATATTTAAATAATGTTTATTAATCTAGAAATAGTAAACATTGAGTCTAAAGATGTGATGAGCGGGGGGGAAATGGAATGAAATAAAGGCATAATGGAAAAATATATCAGCAAACAAACGTGAGGACGATGATATACGAAAGCCAAATAAACAAATAAACAAACAAACAAATACATAAATAAATAAATCCCTATTCGACTCAGAACTTCTTAAATCATAAATTCAACTCAAATCCTTTCACACTGCTCATTTTAAATGAGAATAAAATTCAAAAGTGATTGTACAATCACTTCACACACACACACACACACACACACACACACACACACACACACACACTAAAACAAACCCCCTCTCTCTCTCTCTCTCTCTCTCTCTCTCTAAACTCCTTACCAGAGAATAACGGTGTAAAGGTCTCTCTGCTCTCTGTTTCAGGAGTATATAGTGTGTGAAAACTCTGCGCAGTGTGATTAATGAAACTGAATCCCTGAAGGTGATTTCACAACACACTGCTCTTTCCTAGAAAACATGTAAACAACGAACCTCGTGGAGCGCCGTGACGTCACTCCTGTAGTGCGGCCAGGTTTCTGGGGGTTGCCAGATTGAAAGCGACTACTCTTTATTCTTTTCACTTTTATTGCTATTATAGTATTTTATACCTACTTCAGGGTTTCCCGAAACAGAGCCTTACCCTAAACACTGGTCAACGGCTGTAGCTTTGTCTAAACACCGTTAACAGTGCGTAAGAAGCTGTGGCCTACCAAAAAATACCCCATACAGAGCGTTATTTAGCCGTGGCCTACCAAAAATACCCCATACAAAGGGTTATATTGCCGTGGCCTACCAAAAATACCCCATACAGAGGGTTATATAGCCGTGGCCTACCAAAAATACCCCATACAGAGCGTTATATAGCCGTGGCCTACCAAAAATACCCCATACAGAGCGTTATATAGCCGTGGCCTACCAAAAATACCCCATACAGAGGGTTATATATCTGTGGCCTACCAAAAATACCCTAAACAGAGGGTTATATAGCTGTGGCCTACCAAAAATACCATATACAGAGGGTTATATAGCCGTGGCCTACCAAAAATACCCTATTCAGAGGGTTATATAGCCGTGGCCTACCAAAAATACCCCATACAGAGGGTTATATAGCCGTGGCCTACCAAAAATACCCCATACAGAGCGTTATATAGCCGTGGCCTACCAAAAATACCCCATACAGAGGGTTATATATCTGTGGCCTACCAAAAATACCCTATTCAGAGGGTTATATAGCCGTGGCCTACCAAAAATACCCCCATACAGAGGGTTATATAGCCGTGGCCTACCAAAAATACCCCATACAGAGCGTTATATAGCCGTGGCCTACCAAAAATACCCTATTCAGAGGGTTATATAGCCGTGGCCTACCAAAAATACCCTATTCGGAGGGTTATATAGCCGTGGCCTACCAAAAATACCATAAACAGAGGGTTATATAGCCGTGGCCTACCAAAAATACCCTATTCAGAGGGTTATATAGCCGTGGCCTACCAAAAATACCCTAAACAGAGGGTTATATAGCCGTGGCCTACCAAAAATACCCTAAACAGAGGGTTATATAGCCGTGGGCTACCAAAAATACCATAAACAGAGGGTTATATAGCCGTGGCCTACCAAAAATACCCTATTCAGAGGGTTATATAGCCGTGGCCTACCAAAAATACCCTAAAGAGAGGGTTATATAGCCGTGGCCTACCAAAAATACCCTATACAGAGGGTTATATAGCCGTGGCCTACCAAAAATACCCCATACAGAGAGTTATATAGCTGTGGCCTACCAAAAATACCCCATACAGAGAGTTATATAGCTGTGGCCTACCAAAAATACCCTAAACAGAGGGTTATATAGCCGTGGCCTACCAAAAATACCCCATACAGAGGGTTATATAGCTGTGGCCTACCAAAAATACCCTATTCAGAGGGTTATATAGCCGTGGCCTACCAAAAATACCCTATTCAGAGGGTTATATAGCCGTGGCCTACCAAAAATACCCCATACAGAGCGTTATATAGCCGTGGCCTACCAAAAATACCCCATACAGAGGGTTATATAGCTGTGGCCTACCAAAAATACCCTAAACAGAGGGTTATATAGCCGTGGCCTACCAAAAATACCCTAAACAGAGGGTTATATAGCCGTGGCCTACCAAAAATACCCTAAACAGAGGGTTATATAGCCGTGGCCTACCAAAAATACCCCATACAGAGCGTTATATAGCCGTGGCCTACCAAAAATACCCCATACAGAGGGTTATATAGATGTGGCCTACCAAAAATACCCCATACAGATCGTTATATAGCCGTGGCCTACCAAAAATACCCCATACAGAGGGTTATATAGCCGTGGCCTACCAAAAATACCCTATACAGAGGGTTATATAGCCATGGCCTACCAAAAATACCCTAAACAGAGTATTATATAGCCGTGGCCTACCAAAAATACCCTATTCGGAGGGTTATATAGCCGTGGCCTACCAAAAATCCCCTATTCAGAGGGTTATATAGCCGTGGCCTACCAAAAATACCCCATACAGAGGGTTATATAGCTGTGGCCTACCAAAGATACCCTATACAGAGGGTTATATAGCCGTGGCCTACCAAAAATACCCCATACAGAGGGTTATATAGCCGTGGCCTACCAAAAATACCCTAAACAGAGGGTTATATAGCCGTGGCCTACCAAAAATACCCCATACAGAGCGTTATATAGCCGTGGCCTACCAAAAATACCCCATACAGAGCGTTATATAGCCGTGGCCTACCAAAAATACCCCATACAGAGGGTTATATAGCCGTGGCCTACCAAAAATACCCCATACAGAGCGTTATATAGCCGTGGCCTACCAAAAATACCCCATACAGAGGGTTATATAGCCGTGGCCTACCAAAAATACCCCATACAGAGGGTTATATAGCCGTGGCCTACCAAAAATACCCCATACAGAGCGTTATATAGCCGTGGCCTACCAAAAATACCCTAAACAGAGGGTTATATAGCCGTGGCCTACCAAAAATACCCCATACAGAGGGTTATATAGCCGTGGCCTACCAAAAATATATAGGGTTAGAAGGCTATACTAAAATCCCCTTAGACAGCTGTAGTTTAGCCTAAACATCTTAGACAAATGGTTAGACAAGTCTAGCTTAGCAAAAACACCCTAAACAGATGGGACAACTGTAGTTTAGCCTAAACACTATAGAAGGAGAGTTAGACAGATGTATGAGCCTTATAAACATGATCAGCAATGGGTTAGACCACTGTAGCTTAGCCAAAACACTCTAAGCAATGAGTTAGACAGCTATAGCTTAGATTAAATAACCTAAACAGAAGATTAGAAAGCTAGAACATAGCCTAAACACCCTAAACGACGGGCTAGACAGCTGTATCCTCTGTAAATAAGGGTAATAGAGGCATAGGCTCCGTTACCGTACCACAGTTATCCTGAGCATGGGCTTAGATGTATTTAGATGTATCTATGCTAAACACTCTAAACATGGCTGAGCACATGTCTATGATAAATATTTTAGGTTACAGAAGCCGACGCCTCTGTTAAGCCCATTCACAGTGTTTAGAGTTACAGCTGTCTTACCCTCTGTTTAGGGTGTTTACGCTAAGCTACAGCAAACTAAAACTTAGTTTAGGTTGTTTAGCCAAGGTCACATACATATAAGCCCATGTTTCAGGTAAGAACACTAGGTTAGAGGAGGAGTCCACATCCCCGTTTAGCCAAGATGAAACACTATAAACATTAAAAAATAAAAAGGGTTTTAGACATCTGTAGCATGTAGCATGGGTTAAATAAGTTTATTAGGATGCATGATCCTAAGGCAGGTGGCTAGAATGAACACCAATCCATCTTCAGTCAGGCGGCACGTAACAGAAAAGCCATATGAAACTCACTCCTGTGTCTAAAGCGTGTAGCCTGTGGACAAAACACCTCAGCTAAGGTACATAATCAATCCCACACGCTCTGTTGTAACAGATTAGCCTGACCGAGCTGATAGAGCCCCTCCTATTTACCTTAGCACTTCCTTAAAGACCCTGAATAGTAAATAATGAATGCATTACACTGGCTAATGCTAGATTAGCTCCTCAGACGATTGATATGGTGCTAGTTGCCTGCGGGGCATGTGAAATGTTAATGCTAGCGTGGTGAAGAAAGGACACTCATTTGTTTTCCGACGTGTCAGTGTTGTGGTGGAGGAGGTACACCAGCTCCATTATCGCGAGCGAGACGTGGTGATTTAGAGAGCAGACCCGACAACTGATGAGGCCGCGTGAACGGGAGTGTTTATGATTCACGCTGAGAAATGTAACACTCTTAACTAGAGTTATGAGATGATCTTTAGGCGCAGTAAGTAAGTTAGCATAACCGTCATAATCCGAGTGCATTCACCGGGATCTTCTTAAACACCTTATTCGTTCCAGGAAGGTAAAAACTCCAATATATACACCTTTAAATCGCCGGCGGTTGGCGTTTATGAACGAGTCAGCTCTTTACGGTGAACGTCGAGAGACAACGGTTGCTCCGTTTCATCCCATCGCCCGCATCGTTGATTATTTTCCTACAACAGCACAACAGGGACATTGTATTTCTTACACATGAGCACAATCCGACTTCATACGGATGAAAACTCGAGAGCAAATATTTCTCAATCTCGCTTCTGTACGGAGTTACGTGTCCTCCGTGAGACCGCTTTTCAAGTCAGAAAATAAAAACCGATTCTCAAGGTTTTTATCCCGATCCCGATGTTGTCTCGTTTGAGATCCAGCCTCGTCGTCAGGTCACGGATTTCTCTCGATCTTTCAGATGAATCGTCGGAGTCTGAGCGACAGCGATTTGACGGACGTGCGAGAGTACTGTACGTGTCTCGATGTGTCTTACTCTCATCTGGAGCCGTTCGTTTTAAAGATCAAAGAGGGAAAAAAAATGAAACAGAACTTTATGATAAACGTCTCTTTGTTGCTTTCAACGGATTTTAAAGCTTTCCAAACTGGAACTCGAGGCCTGGGATTTCATTTCTGTTCCAGAAAGACAGACGTTAAGCACTAAAAGGACCTAGCTCCAGAGTTCGAGACCAGTTATGAGCTCTGCGTGTATCTCAGATCTTCTCCACACAATGCTTTCACCCAAACAAACAGCTCTCTGCGTTATTGCTATTTGCACTGACTGCACATGTTCAATATAAAACAGAAATTAATGTTTCATCAGATTTTGGTTCAGATCTGGTGCACACACACACACACACACACACACACACACACACACACACACACACTTCTGCATGACACAGGCATAAAAAAGAGGATATTAGTTCAGAGATTAGGAATATTTAATTCTGGCATAAATACACAGAAACGTCCGATAAAGATCAGAATTAGAGGCGAACACTGAAAGGACTTCATATCGACAGCTGATAGCCAAATCAGCTCATATGAGCTCAATAAAGCGATCGCTTCCCTCGGCACTGACCCACACTTCAGCGAGAGATGGAGCCGATAGCGCAGGCCCAACCTCAATAAACCCACAACAAAAGGAGTCAAAGAAGGAGAAATTAAAGTGAAGCAGGACGCAATATCGGCCGAATTCGAACATAAAGCCCGTCGTACAGGATTTAATATTGTCTCCAATCAGAGAACAAAGCACGAGCGCATCGTCACCTTATTATTCCTCTACCGCTGCAACTTTTCCCTTTATTCACTCCTTTATTTCACATGCACCGCATTCAGTCCTGATAGCGCGGAAAGCTTACATTATATATTGTAATATAATCTGGTGCAAACGCTATCGCCGATAATGAAGACGCTCTTAATTACAGTCCATTTAGAGCCATTGTTTTAGGTTTAAACCATTTAGACGCCTCGACGCACCAATTAGGCCGAGCGCTTCACCGTTCTCAATTAGCGTCTGATCGTAAAACCAGCTCCACCTTTTGATCCGTCTTTCAAAGCTTTAATTACCACGTTTATCTCCTAAAAATAGAGCTTACAGTATGACGAAAATAATCAGCATTTTTCTACCGTAAATGTCCCATCGTACACGTTATGACCGAAAGTTTGTGCACCCCTGACCATCACTTGAATATGTGCTTGTTGAAGAGCTTATTCCAGATTTATTCAGCATGTGTTTGCTGTTATAATAACCTCCTCCAGTCGTCTGGGAAGGCTTTCCACTAGATTTCAGGGCGTGGCTGTGGGGATTTGTGTACATTCAAGACACACAAGAGCGTTAGCGAGGTTGAGGTCAGGCGCTGATGTTGGGATGGTGAGGAGGCTCCAGTTCCAGTTCATCCCAAAGGGGTTCAATGGGGTTGAGGTCAGAGCTCTGTGTAGGACACTCACGTTCTTCTACCTTCTTCCAACCTTACCTTATTCCATGTCTTCACGGAGCTCGCTTTGTGCACCGGAACAGGTTTGAGCCTCTTAGTTCCAGTGAGGAGAAATTGTAATGCGACTGCGTAATGCTACAAAGACATTCTATACAATTGTCTGCTTCCAAATTTGTGGCAACAGTTTGGAGAAGAAGCGCATATGGGTGAGATGGTCACGGGTGCGCATACTTTTGGCCATGTAGCGTATGTTTATCACCTGTAAAGACATCTGATATGTGTGAAAGTGCATTTCGAAATGTTATTCCCTGAAATCACACGGCTCAAGTAAACACCATTATCGCCATCATGTCAATAATATATGTGAATAAATCAATAATATGTAAAAATTCATGTGTAAAAATCACGTCATGTGTAGAAACAAACACACACACACACACACACACGCGCGCGCGCGATAGGTCGTATTCAGAGTCTACAGCTTCAGTCTAAACATTAGGTCAATATTTACCTGGGGAAAGTTCCTCGTGTTCAGAGTCGGGTTCCGCACCCGCGTAAGTGTGAGTGTTCGGATTATTAAAATAACCTGTGTGTAGTTCACACCCACCAGTTTTCCAGATTTTTCCGGATTGTTTTATGGTGTAACAAAAGCAAGTTAAATTATTAAGTTACGTAACAACATGCTTTAATGGAATAACATGGTATTACGTGATTACGTTCAAATTTATATTCGGGATTGATATATTTTCGGTAAAGCTGCGTAGTGGCAATTTCCATCATTAAAAGCGCTATACTAATGAAATCGAATTGAATCCAGTCGAAATAACAACACGGTACATAGAAATCATGAGATCTGAAGATAAATAATAGTATATTCGGTTGGAAAAACGAAACAGGTTAAATAATGATATACTTCGATATAAATTAGATGATAAATGATAAATTAGACATACTGTGGTGAGACAGTATGATGTTACATTAAATAATGACATACTGCATTGAAATAATGAGATCTTAAGTAAAAATTAACAACATGCTACATAGAAATAGTGAGATTTTAAGTTGGATAACATTACACTCGGTTAAAACAATGACGTGAGTTAAACCGTTTGAAATAATGAGATATTACGTAGAATTACGAGCTACGACATTGAAATCTAAAGGAGATATCGCGTTAAATAGCTACTTTCTACATTCAAAAGACGAGATATTAAGTCGGAATAGCAACATATCTGGTAGAAGTAGTTAAGTTAAGTAACGACGTAGTATATAGAAATACCGAGATGTCACGTACAATAATCAGAAATGAAGTTAAATAGCGGCGTTGAAATGGAGAGATATTAGAGAACATAATGAAAATGCTACGCTGAAAAATCTCAATCTTTTAAGTAAAAATAAGAAGATATTACGTTAAATAATGACTTCCTTGCAGGTTAAAGCTACTTTTCCAAATCGGTGATTCAGAGAAGTTAAATTTGGTCGGATCTGCGAGGTGAAAACAGCGTAAGGCTGTAATCTAAACGCTGACTGACTGACGCCCCTTTTCTAATTCAATTACACTTCCACGGGATTCTCCCCATATGTTCCGAGTTCATTAATCCTGCAGTAAATAGGCCGTGTTTAAGGGCGAGGATTATCAGCGTGAATTATTCAATCAGGACGTAATGAGGGAGCTGAAGAGGGTCACAGCTGCCGTGTGCTCCATTACGGTCGCTCGCATTACAGCCTGAATCCGTTTAGCACAAGATCTCCGTCCATTTACACCGCCTCTCTGTTTTCTCTCATTTACAGGCTCGTGCTCACGTGTCAGTACAAGACGAGTCAGATCTCGTGTTTTAAATTTCCATCTTAGTGACTTTTAGCGCTTCAGCTTTTAATCTTAAGGTCGCCTGCAGTCACGTCATTAAAAAAAAACAAACATCAATTACATGTTGAAACAGACAAATGAATCTGAGTTATTGATATTTTTACGTGACCAGGTTGGACATTCTCGTTCCGGTGAATTGATTTACATTCGAATGCGTTAAAAAGTCTGAGAAAAATCACTGTAAATCCTTCAAAGCTTGAATATTTCGTTGAGGAATTGTTTGTGCATTTTTCGGGGGGTGGGGGGTGGGGGGTAGTTTGATGCCTCACATGAAAACTCTTTAAGGCTTGTTGGAAACTACTACTTCCTGTCACAGTGTCCATTTTGATCTGATTTATTGTAAAAGTAAATTTAAGCTGAATAGCGGTATTGCTTCGTATAGCTTCATGATGCTAGTCGTCAGCTAACTAGCGGCTGACAGCTCATTTATAAACATGTTATATAAACATCAGAGTGCTGCTTTTGTGGTGGCTAATTAACCTAAAACATGAACACAGAGACATGCTATTGTCCTCCTCGTTTAAAAAATCCCATGACGTGCTGATGTTTTAGGAGGTAAGGTGGATCGCTCATTTCTTTTATTCAGATGTGCAACAGTAAGAAAACAGTGAGGCAAACGTGTCATGTGAAATAAACTACTTATTTACTTATTTATTTTTCTAGAGCCACACCCAGTCTTTTCTATTGGCTCAGAAGACCGAGGCTTGTGAATTCTCAGGTTAAAGTTCACCTAGATAAAGTCGGCTTCCTGAAGCAAATCCACGGCTTTAACAGTTTGTGTCCTTTCCCCTTCGGTGAACTGGCCTTTCCACTGGAAACTCCCAACTTAAATATGTCAATATGCAAATTAACAGGCAAGTGTATGAATGATGTGTGTGTGTGTGTGTGTGTGTGTGTGTGTGTGTGTGTGTGTGTGTGTGTGTGTGTGTGTGTGTTTATGGAAAATATTTTATGTGAGACAGACTTCTGTTTCTTGCGAGCTACATTAGCATTTAATCTCCAGTGTAAAACTGAAAAAGTAAACATCATACAATACACATGTCTTTCTGTCTTGTTGTTCTTTTGTCTGTGTGTCTTGTTGATGTTTTGTCTGTGTGTCTTGTTGATGTTTTGTCTGTGTGTCTTGTTGATGTTTTGTCTGTGTGTCTTGTTGATGTTTTGTCTGTGTGTCTTGTTGTTCTTTTGTCTGTGTGTCTTGTTGATGTTTTGTCTGTGTGTCTTGTTGATGTTTTGTCTGTGTGTCTTGTTGATGTTTTGTCTGTGTGTCTTGTTGATGTTTTGTCTGTGTGTCTTGTTGATGTTTTGTCTGTGTGTCTTGTTGATGTTTTGTCTGTGTGTCTTGTTGATGTTTTGCCTGTGTGTCTTGTTGTTCTTTTGTCTGTGTGTCTTGTTGATGTTTTGTCTGTGTGTCTTGTTGATGTTTTGTCTGTGTGTCTTGTTGATGTTTTGTCTGTGTGTCTTGTTGTTCTTTTGTCTGTGTGTCTTGTTGATGTTTTGTCTGTGTGTCTTGTTGATGTTTTGTCTGTGTGTCTTGTTGATGTTTTGTCTGTGTGTCTTGTTGTTCTTTTGTCTGTGTGTCTTGTTGATGTTTTGTCTGTGTCTTGTTGATGTTTTGTCTGTGTGTCTTGTTGTTCTTTTGTCTGTGTGTCTTGTTGATGTTTTGTCTGTGTGTCTTGTTGTTCTTTTGCCTGTGTGTCTTGTTGATGTTTTGTCTGTGTGTCTTGTTGATGTTTTGTCTGTGTGTCTTGTTGTTCTTTTGCCTGTGTGTCTTGTTGATGTTTTGTCTGTGTGTCTTGTTGATGTTTTGTCTGTGTGTCTTGTTGATGTTTTGTCTGTGTGTCTTGTTGAGGTTTTGTCTGTGTGTCTTGTTGATGTTTTGTCTGTGTGTCTTGTTGATGTTTTGTCTGTGTGTCTTGTTGATGTTTTGTCTGTGTGTCTTGTTGATGTTTTGTCTGTGTGTCTTGTTGATGTTTTGTCTGTCTGTCTTTCATGCAGTCATTCTATCTTTGTCGTTCTGTCTGCCTGTCCGTCATTGAAATTTTTTGAATTTCTGCCTGTAATTCTGTCTGTCTTTTTTATCTTAGTTTTTTTGGTCCGTCTTTCTTTCATTTTATCGCTCTGTCTGTCATTCGGTCTTCCCTGCTTTTATTCTCTCCTTCTGTCATTTTATCTGTTTGTCATTCTTTTTTTTTCTACATCCGTCTGGAATTTTGTCTCTTGTCTCTCTTTCTATCATTCTGTCTATCTGCCATTTTGTCTGTCATTCCGTTTATTTCTCATGTACCAGTCTGTTTGTTGTTCTGCCGTTTTATCTCTCTGTTGCTTCGTCTGTCTGTCCGTCTGTCTTTCTATCGTTTTGTCTGTCCGTCTTTTCATCATTTGGTCTGTCGATTTTTCTGTGTGTCGTTCTGTCATCTGGTCTGTCTGTTTGTGGCCTTTTTTCTGTCTGTCTGCCTGTTTGTTGTTATATCATTATGTCTCTCTGTCTGTCTGTCTGCCTGTCTATCATTTTGTTATCTCTTTGATGTCATGAATAGAACCAGAAGGAAGCGATGTTGAGCCTGAAAGCTTTTCTGTAATTATAATGGCCTTTAGTTTCACATGTTATTAACACACACACATTGAGAGACCTGCAATTGCCTGTGAGTCATATTGGGAATAAAAATGAGTATGTTTTTTAAAAAAGACCCTCTTTTTAAAGAGCCTAAATGTGGACACGGCTCCTCTCCACGGTTCATGTACAATACCGAGTGTCACCTCAAAGTGCTCGCCAGCTTTGCTAAAGTTTAATTGTTCAATTATCATTTGCTGGCGCGCGGGAACCCTGCAGCACTGAAGCCTCAATTTCGAGGCCCCTTTTTTCAGGCCTGTATTAGTGATAATGGCGGGCAATTATACAGAGGGTCCTCTCGCTAAAGCTGTTCCTCAGCACCTCGCCGGCTCCGCCGTGTATTTACGGGGATAAATTAGCGGCGTTTGTTGTGGGGGAGACCAGACAGGAACAGACACAAATCATCTGCCGAGGTCGTCCCTGTACAACGGGGGTCAGTGTGTGTATGAAAGCACGGAATCACAAAGTGTGACCACATTCATTATCTAATTCACGAATAAGCTAAGCCTTTGGGTTTAAAAGCGCCACATGTGGAACACGAACGTGCTAAAAGGCCGAGTGTGTGCGTGTAATCATTACTGACCGTGAAGTTTGATCATTTCTCTATTTGAAGATGGCGTTATTTTACACTACGGAACATGTTATCTCGGGAAACCAGTAAAGGCAAACGTATGTGATATTTCAGGAATAAAACACATAGCCAAAAAAACACAAACAGCGAAACACTTTTTATTCCTGTTCTCTCCACTGCAATCTGTCAACGATTACAATGTTCAAAACATGACGTCATTTTTAACCGTTTATAGTCACGTTTCATGTTGTGGAAAGTTAGTTCCTGTTCTCACTTACGTTATAGCAGCTAGAAACTTAACGTTACAGCTTAACCCCTGACTGTTACAAAACGCTGACGCTGGAGACTCCTTCCGGGAATGATCGATAAACGTCTCCTTACCGAAAACGTCACCGTATCAACGATTACACACGTTTTTACATCTGTTCATGTGGAGAGCAGTCAAGATCATTTACTTATTTAAATGTTCTTTTTTACAGGATGTACCGTTATATATTTCCTCCTTCCTGTCATTCATTCACATTCTTGATGTTATTTCACAGATTTTACACACACACACACACACACACACACACACACACACACACACACACACACACACACTTCCTTGCTTCTATATAATTTAATATTTATTATTATTATTTATCAGGTTCCTGTCTGTGTGGAGTTGCATGTGTATATATATATATGTTCTCCCTGTGTGCGTGTGGGCTTCCTCTGGGTTCTCCGGTTTCCTCCGGTCTCAAAAAAAACCCGCCGGTAGGTGTATTTAGCGACTCTAGGTGTGAATGAGCGTGTGAACGTCCTGGTCTTTGTGCAGGATGTATTCCCTTTTTTGAAGATGGAGGAAATAATGAATGAACGTCACGTAGCGTAGAAAACAATCCGCACTCCGTCCTTGTTCCATGTCATACATCGCTAATGGACTCTAAACAAACCATTCAGATGCTAATTTACACCACACACACACACACACACACACACGCACACATACACACACACAGACACACACACAGACACATTACACGCCGCACAAATAGATACCAGCGTGTGCAGATTCCTCCCTGCACTTGTTTACATGCTCCGGCATCAATTACAGAATTCCTCGCGTCGGTTAGCCACATTGTAAGAGAATCCGCGAGGCTAATTGGTGTGATTTCTTTTGTGTCTTGTCTCCTGTGTCTGTTTTTCACACCGTGGAATGAACATCTAGCCGCTGGGACGATCATCCTGCCAGGCTGATGAAGGCATTTCATACAAAACTGCATGCGTAATTACTCTCGTATTCACAGACTGAAACTGACAGATAACTATGCCTTTGATTATTTATTTATTTAGTTATTTATTTATTTTTTGACACTGGCTGCATCCAGTGATATAATTTTTTTTTTTTTTTTTAAAAAACAAAGTGTCCTGCTTTGAATTCTGTGTGTGTGAAACTAAAACCCCATGCGTAGACGGTTTATAGCAGACGCAGGTTAAACGCAGCAGGGGTAATATAAACGCAAAGCAAAAAAAAAAATGTCCTCAAATTTTTGGTGGTAAAAAAAAAAAAAAAAAGATATCATTTGGATTTCTTAATTTAATAAGTAAATAAATAAATACAGTTGGAAATGCACTTTCATGCAGCTTTTTTGCACTTTCAAAAACACGTACGTCTGAGGAAACAAAACACCGCTGCGTTAAAGCTGCTACGTAGTTAGTTTATCAGTCGACAAGCTAGCTGTTAAGCTAACTACATTTATCCTAGATTGCTAACATTTACATTTACATTTAACATGTATTCGTTTAGCGGACGCTTTTATCCAAATGAGGAAATACGAGCAACGCGATATATCGAGCGGAGAACCATACAAGTAGTGCTACTGTACAAGCTAATTAGCATACAAGCTAATCACGCTAATTAGCATATTTTGTCCGCTAGCTAACTTCAAAAGCATTAGACTCACGATTACACGTGTAAAAATAGGCCGTTTTAGTTGCTTAAAAAATTTCAATATCCATCCTTGAAAACACGAACGAAAGGCTTTCTTTCACTCTAGAGCAAATCGAGATGTTTTGAACGTCGACTTTGTGCTCGCTGACCTGCTGAGATCCTGAGATTCACTTGATTATCATTATCTGATGCATGTTTAGATGTAAATATGGTGGTTTATAATTAAAATAACTTTTATATATATATATATATATATATATATATATATATATATATATATAGATAGATAGATAGATAGATAGATAGATAGATATTTTTTTTCTCTCTTCATTACTAAAACATTCCGTCCTGTGTAGTGCACTGGCTTTTAGCATTACGCTGTACAAAGCGTGACGTTGTAGTGAAAGTATTCTTGCGTATCAGATCTTCTGTAAACTCTTATTTAAATCGAACCGGGTGAAAAAGATCTTTTCTTTTGGCACCTTCACAGTTTGAATCTGAAACTGGAGAAGTTTCAGAACATAAACCCTAAACTGCAGCTGCTGTTGCCATCTAGAGGTTAATCACAGCGCACACACACACACGCACACACACACACACACATCATCCACTCCATTTTGATTAATCCCAGTCAGCATTAAATCGCTCATCCCTCTCTCTGACAGCGGTGTGTTTATTACAGAGCAGAGGTTTACAGTATCTCAGTGCTGTTATTTGTGCTGTGGTGCATTCTGGGATGTCATAATGAGGTCGTGTTCCATCAGCCCGTCTAGTGAAAACAGCACTCGAACAAGCTCCCTATTTCAGCACAGTGACCCGGGAAGTGAACACAATCTGGAATCTTATGCAGGGCGTTATAGAAAACACCACTGCATCCAGTTTTAATAATCTGATCTCAGAAAGACTCAGATATTCCTTATAGAGCATATTGTACAGAGGAATAGCTGATGCTTTGAGCATAATATCCATTAACACACTAATATACTGCATTATAGGGCATTATTCGATAGTATCTTGATATAGATGATTTTTGATAGTTAATATAGTCTGTCCTGATGGCGGCCATCTTGGTTTTTCAGTTATTTGTTTATTTTTAGCCCTACAAGGCCGAGCTCATATCTACGTGAAAAAAAAATACGTGAAATTTACCGTTTCACAAAGCAGATCTTTTATTTCTGTTAAAGTGCAGCGCAAACAATGTGCAACTTTCACTTTACCTGAAATAACATCGAAACTAAGCAAAACAAAACTTTTTATGTTGTGTCTAGTGGATACCATTAAGCACCTACGCCCTTAATACGCCCTACTATGTAATGGAAACCTTTTGGTAATGGTTTGTAAGGGTATTTGTAGTGTAAACCATTAGAATTTCTGTGATGGTTTCTGTTGTGTGTGTGTGTGTGTGTGTGTGTGTGTGTGTGTGTGTGTGTGTGTGGTGGTGGTGGGGGTTCTGCAGGGAAGGAAATGCACTTTAAATTTGTACAGAGAAAACTGAATGAATGCATTATTCCATATATAATGGAAAAATATCCTGTTTATGTCATGAATTCTGGAATTGTAGACCCTTATTATAAGGCCTGAAGGAAATGAGGAGAAGCTGGGGGGAAAGAAACAGGAAGGGGTACAGTGAAGAAAAAAAAAAAAGGCATTGATATTGAGATGTATCACACAGGTGCTGAAACAAAAACCAGACCAAAGCCGTAGGGAAAATAAAAGACCCTTCGGAATGTTCTTGTGTCCTTACGCCTCGTCCCCTACTTCTCACTCACTACATTTCGCTCCCTACGTCGCTCCCTCCAGGGTCTCCTGGGTGCTATGGATCACCATCTATCACCTAATTACTGCCACAGTATCAGTTTAATGATCACCAATCAGCTGCGTCTATTTCACGCCCGACTGAGGCACTCAAAGAGCAGCTGAGCTCCACACACACACACACACACACACACACACACACACACACACCCTCCTATTCCACTAATGAAGTGAATCATATGTGTCCCGTCACTAATTTGACTCTTGGGAGAAAATGAGGTTAAAAGGTGACACGACACGTATAGTTTGAAGGAGTCTGAAATGTTCCCTACTCCCTAATCCACTACATAGTGCCAAAGTGCATTATGGATGCTCTGTAATTCTACAAATCATGGGCTACTTAGTTTTTTTTCTTAATGATGTAAGGGCATTGTCAGAAGTCGTTTGTAGGAGTGTCCTTGATTTTCTCCATTAGGCTTTCGGAAATGATTTTTAAAACCCTGAACACTGAATAGTTCAGCATGTACTGAACAAGTCGTGGTTTAGAACACTACGAGCAAAAGGATGAAAACAAATGACTCTCATGTGGGGAAAAATGAGCAATAAAACCATTCAAGACCACTTTAGAAATATTTGTAAATTATAGTGAGATTAGAGTGCATTTCCCCAGAACATAGAAACATAATGTAATGTAATATGTGTTAAATATATCATTATAGGATATTATATCTACAGGATATAAAGGAAGAATTTTTAAGTGTTTTAACAATTTTTTGTACATAATATTAGCACAGTACTATACTATACTATACTATACTATACTACACTATACCACCCTATACTATACTACACTACACTGTACTATAATACACTATACTATACTATACTACACTACACTTCACTACACTGTACTACCCTATACTATACTACACTATACTACACCGTACTATACTACACTACACTGTACTATAATACACTATACTATACTATACTACACTATACTACACTACACTGTACTATAATACACTATACTATACTATACTATACTACACTACACTTCACTACACTATACCACCCTATACTATACTACACTACACTGTACTATAATACACTATACTATACTATACTACACTACACTTCACTACACTATACCACCCTATACTATACTACACTACACTTCACTACACTATACCACCCTATACTATACTACACTACACTGTACTATACTATACTATACTATACTACACTACACTGTACTATAATACACTATACTATACTATACTACACTACACTTCACTACACTGTACTACCCTATACTATACTACACTATACTACACTGTACTATACTACACTACACTGTACTATAATACACTATACTATACTATACTATACTACACTACACTTCACTACACTATACCACCCTATACTATACTACACTACACTGTACTATAATACACTATACTATACTATACTACACTACACTTCACTACACTATACCACCCTATACTATACCACACTACACTGTACTATAATACACTATACTATACTATACTACACTACACTTCACTACACTGTACTACCCTATACTATACTACACTATACTACACTGTACTATACTACACTACACTGTACTATAATACACTATACTATACTATACTATACTACACTACACTTCACTACACTATACCACCCTATACTATACCACACTACACTGTACTATAATACACTATACTATACTATACTACACTACACTTCACTACACTGTACTACCCTATACTATACTACACTATACTACACTATACTATACTACACTACACTGTACTATAATACACTATACTATACTATACTATACTACACTACACTTCACTACACTATACCACCCTATACTATACTACACTACACTGTACTATAATACACTATACTATACTATACTATACTATACTATACTATACTACACTACACTACACTTCACTACACTATACCACCCTATACTATACTACACTAGACTGTACTATACTACACTACACTGTACTATAATACACTATACTATACTATACTACACTAGACTGTACTATACTACACTATACTATACTACACTACACTGTACTATAATACACTATACTATACTATACTACACTTCACTACACTATACTACCCTATACTATACCACACTACACTGTACTATACTATACTACACTATACTACCCTATACTATACTACACTACAATGTGCTATAATACACTATACTACACTATACTATACTACACTACAGTACCCTATACTATACTATACTATACTACAGTACTAAAGTACAGTACTATAATGCACTATACTATACTACACTACAGTACCCTATACTATACTACACAACACTACCCTATACTATACTACGCTATGCTACATTACACTGTACTATACTTCACAACACTGTACTATACTACACAATACTGTACTATACTGTATTACACTATAGACTATTACTGTATGTATTATATAGTATATGGCTGTTATTAAACAGGATTTGTACAGGATTAGCGTATGGACTGAAAGTACTTAGTATTTTTATTATGCAAATAATAACCCAGAAATGGAGACACACATCCATCCATCCATCCATCCATCTTCTTCCGCTTACTCCTTCTTCAGGGTCACAGGGGAACCTGGAGCCTATCCCAGGGAGCACCGGGCACAAGGTGGAGGACACCCTGGACAGGGCGGACACACACATCTTTTTATGTTAGACATCACCCTAATAGCTAATTTCTTTTCAAATCTAGGCTTTTGTTTGTTTGTTTGTTTGTTTGTTTGTTTTTTACTCTTATTAATTCTGCTAAGGGAGGTTGCAGCGTCTGCAGTTTGATCACTTGAGCGAAGACAAATTACAGCCAAGAAATCAAGTCATGTGACCGTTATTTATAATTTATATAGAATAGTGAATTGAACGTGTAATATGTCAAATACAATTAAATACATAAACCAAATAGGTGGTAACAACTTTTAAACGGCGCATGCAGTGTTGACATTTTTATTAATATTTCATATTGTTACGCATCAGGACATTTATGATTATTTATGATTGAAAGTTATTCAAATATAGTGCTGGTAGACATGAAATGACAGAACAAGACAACCCAGATAACATAAAGAGCACGAATCCTGGAACTGATCCTACGGTATTTAAGCGGTGACACGAATTAGGAAGAAAAAAATACAGTAACTTTATTTATCGCGGAAAATAGAACTCATATACGAATTACAGTGAAATTCTAAAAATAATCATGAGTAACAGAGAGAGAAAAATAGCTAATTAAAGAAAGAAGGAAAGAAAATCAAATATATTCAGACAAACAGAACAGTCCAGATCCTGCAGTAAAATAAATAATCCTACATGGATTACTAGGTTTTATTTTATTACTAAGCATACATTATATGTTAGTGTATTTTTAATCCAACGTAATTGACATCATACATTGTTGTTTAATGAACATAATGGAAAACTATTTTATGTTTTTTCTCCATATTTTTTCATAAAGCACGTTAGACCCAAAACGAAAGCGCTATTTAAATAAGTTCTTTTTTTTAACATTATTATTTAAATACGAGATCAAACTAAGCAGAAACTTAGCTAACTATGCTGCTAGGTTTTCAATCAGAATCCAGGTCCTCTTTCTGTCATGAGTTCTCACTGTATAGTAAATACTTAATAGTTATTGCTTATTCATCTCTGGATGACGCAGTGCTTTATTCCCACAGTGTGTTTAGACTAATTTACCCTTTTGTAAAGTCTGAGTATTGACACTAAACGCGCTACTCTGCGTGTAAACACAATGTGAAAATGAAGCGCAATCAGTCAGTGTTAATCACGGGGTCAACCAGGAGCAGCTGGGAACCAGACGCAGTGATCATGAATAACTTTGACCCCTGTGTGACCTGGAAGGGAAAACAGAAAGAGAGAGAGAGAGAGAGAGCGCGCGAGAGAGAGGGCTGGGGTGGGGGGGTGGGATGGGGAGGGTTATGCTAGCAGGTGCACTGGGGTAATGGAGTAACGTTTCAATTCCACCCCCCTCCTTTAAAGAGGAAACGATCACTATAACTTACACTGCGCTACCCAGGCGGATAAAAGCGGCTCGTTTGGTTTGGGATTCAATCTTGGCATTCAGAGTCAGGTTTTACAAATCCGTGACAGCCCTGGGAACGTCTGGTGTCTAAATAGAGCCCGTTCCCTGAGTGCCGTTAAGGAGGAAGAAATTGCTGCCCACTTCAGTGGCACACAGATAGCAGAGAAAGTCTTCGTGTAGGCCATTGTTGTGGAGGAGGAGCGAAGGAAGTCGGCTTGTTCTCGACCTGGGGTCAGGTTCGCTCTCTTTTGTTCAAATCTTTTCCCCTCGGTCGTGTCCGACTCCCGTGTAGCGTGTCTGACCTGGGCGGTTAAGTAGCTCAGGTGCCTCGGACATTCTCCGAGATTAAAGGCCAAAGAATCTGGCCAAGGAAGAAAGAAAAAAAAGAGCGAAAGAGAGTGTGAGAGAGAGAGGGTTCAAGAAACAAAGAGCAAGCAAGAGAAGGAGAGTTGAGTAAAGAAAGCAGCGTATGAATGGACGTCTTGTCAAGAAGCAGGGAAGCGAGACGTGTCTCCCCCCTACCCAGCACTCCAATGCCATCTCTCCATCCCTCTATCCTGCTTTTTTTTCTGCTCTGGGCCTCGAGGCATGTCCTCGTCGGCAGCAGGACAAGAGTGAGGCATTCAGCGGCCCCGTTTCATTCACCCTGGCCACAAAAGGCACTCGTTAGAGGGCATGTAGCTCTCAGGGACACATGTTAAAGCACACGGGGAACCAGAGAGCCGAGTGTAAAGGGCAGCCCCGGTCAGCGAGCAACCTTTCACTCAATCGCCCATAAATGTGTCATTTTAAACCAGTACAACTTTATTTAACACTTTATTTAAAGGCAGTGTTCATAAGGCTACATGACACCATCATAAGCCCTCAATGTCAACTACATAGGCTTATTCAAACAGGTGCGTTTAGTTAATTATACCATCCTGTTAAATCCTGTTAAAATAAGATTTTATTAAAATGTCATGTGTCACATAGGGCTTATGTAGGTGTCCTGTATCTCTATGAATGCCCTTCATGATAACTGGTGTAAATGTACAAGAGCATTTACTCATAAATACTGATTCTAGCAAGCATCAAGACTGTGGTAACACTACCAAAAAAGGCTGAGATCAAAAGGCTGCATGACTCCTACATACGCTCTTCATGACAACTGACATACGCCTACATAGGCTTATTCTAACAGGAATCTAATGTCACAGATACTGTGGTGATAAAATGATGACATCAGCATAATCCCTTCATTACAACGACATATGTAAGCATTACGAAGGCTTATTCTCAAGTGTCATAAATTTATCATAGTGTATTAACTGTCACAAAGACAGCTAACGCAAAGGACACTGTTTATAGAGCGACATGGCACCAACACAAACACTTTAATTCTACTGACATTAAAACTACATACACGCTATTAAGACGTTATCACACAGACTGTGCTAACATTATGTAGAGGTGATGTTCATATGGCTACATGACATCTGCATGAGCACTTCATAACAACTACATAGGCTAACATTTATAAAGGCTAACAAGCATCGTCGCTCATAAAGACTGTGGTAACACTACTTAAGGGTAATGTTCATAAGGCTACATGACATTTGCCCTTCATAAGCCCCTCATCACTACTTAAGGGTAATGTTCATAAGGCTACATGACATTTGCCCTTCGTAAGCCCCTCATCACATCTACATAAGCATTATAAACGCTTATACTAGCACACATCAAATATCATAAGGATTGTTGTAACATAACTTATAGACAGTGTGCATGAGACAACAGGATGTGCATAAGATGTTAATTACAGCTCTATAAGCATTTCAGACAGTTATTCTAACTGCTGTGCTATTTCTGGCTTATGAATAGTTATAGTCTCATGTCGCTCTATGGACAACCTTTTAAGTAATGTTGATGCAGGCTTTATGCCATCAACCGCTCTTAGAATGCGCTCTTATAATTGTTTACGTATGTAGGTTTATATCGGTTGTTATGAAGGGCTTACGTAGGTGTCCGGAAGCTCTATGAACGCCACCTTAAGTAGTGTTGATGCAGTGTTTATGACAGCTGAAGCCTGTTAGAATATAGAAGCCCCTTATTCATTTCCATGTAGGTTCCGTCAGTTGTGATGAAGGGCTTATGTAGGTGTCGTGTATATCTATGGACACCCCGAACATAGTGTTAGCACAATCTTTACACCAGTTTACCCCAGTATGAATACGTTTCTATAAACTTTTACGAATGATTATAAAATGTGTCATGGATGGTTTACAGTACGTGTGTGTTACGTAGCCCTATGAACACCGCTTCCAAATATTCGTATGTTGTTTGGTTATTGTAACGTTAGCGGTTAGCACGTTCGCCTCACACCTCCAGGGTCGGGGGTTCGAGTCCCACCGTGGCCCTGTGTGTGTGGAGTTTGCATGTTCTCCCCGTGCTGTGGGGGTTTTCTCCGGGTACTCCGGTTTCCTCCCCCAGTTCAAACACATGCATGGTAGGCTGATCGGCGTGTCTAAAGTGTCCGTAGTGTATGAATGGGTGTGTGAGTGTGTGTGTGATTGCGCCCTGCGATGGACTGGCAACCTGTCCAGGGTGTACCCCGCCTCGTGCCCCATGCCCCCTGGGATAGACTCCAGGTTCCCCGCGACCCTGAAGGAAGGATAAGCGGTATAGAAGATGGATGGATGGATAAAATGTTAAAATGCAAAACGTTTGCTGCTGTTAAAATATATATATATATATATATATTGTGATCATGTGACATGATCGTGAAGCTGCTAGTCTAGATCAGTGAAGTCATTCATTTGTTTATCTAGCTACTTGAATAGTTTCTAGTATGTAGCTACTTAGCTAATGATATCCAGTATATTAATATTTAGTTTGATATCTCTATCCAAACGTTTGATTTATTCCTCTATTTAACCACTCGCTCAGTCACCGGGGGTTTAATACAGGAGTCTTTTCAGCATGGACGGAATAACTTAAATACAAAAAAAAGCATATTTTCACAATTTTAGTGTGGAAATCAGACAAGCTTTGAGTAATAACACCACAGAAACAGCGAGAGAGGAAAAAATCTGTGGGGGAAAAAAAGAAAGATCTTCTTTCATGTTTGGTCCAGAGTTCTCGGTGAGACAACGGCGCAATTGAGGTTGTCACCAAACAACGACATATTTCTTTTCTTCCCTCTGAAATTCCCCTCCTCATATCATTTCTTTGCACAGGGGGAGCAATTTGTCTGTCATGGCCGCAGAGGGCTGGAGCTCTCGCGGCCGCCATTAAACTGACAGCGCCGTTATTATAGCAGAAAGCCGAGCCAACCGCCCATGAATTTAGCCACTGTTTCGGATGGCGTCGGGGAAAAAAGTTGGAGGAGGCTTTTTTTTTTTGTTCCCGCAGTAATTAATTTGATAAATATATTAATTATGAGGAAGGCTTGATGATCAGATGGTCATGCGTCCAGCCAGAGCGGGCGGTATTTTGGTGAAGTTTGTGATAAGTCGGCTCTTTGTTAAGCGGCCGATCGAATTTCGGCGTGCCTGTCATCTCCTCCAGGCGCACGCGCGCTTATCGCCGCGCGCGCCACTCAGCACCCCATTTCCTGTCTGTTGTAATTAAATGGAGGGGCTTTCTGATTGCAAGTGGCCCGCTTTAGACGACAGTCTCTTGGGTTTCAGGTGTGTGTGTGTGTGTGTGTGTGTGTGTAGTCTAAGCTATAAACTTCCGAGCTAAGCTTCTCATGCCCTCTGTAGGACATTCTGAAGAACTGAAGGACATGTAATCAGGTCTCCTTGTCATTTCTGCCACTTTAAATAAAATTTTAAAAACCTGAACATGACAATTTACACATGAATCTAAATAACCGAACTGTACGTGTGGGAATTTAGGAACATGTGATACAAAACGTCACTTCTTAGCAACATGAGCCACATCGGTGGAGTGCAGAACACACCGAACATCTCACCAGCTTCATTTAAGGTAGATGTGGAAGGCTGAATTTAGCTAAACCATCCCCTTAAAGTTCCCGTACACTCGTAAAAGTTAAAGGTTCCAGTTAGAACCAAAAAGGTTCTTTTTTCCAGCCTGATGCCATAAAGGAAAGCTTTAAAGTTGCACAAAGAACCTTTTACTCTAAAGTTCTTCAGAGAACCATCTATTGACAGGTGCTTTAAAGAATGTTTTTTTCTTTTTTAAAAACAAAAAAAAAACCCTTAGTTAGTGCTTTAAGGAACCAAAGTGATGCAATGAGAACCTTTTCCAGTCCCACAAAGAACCTTATAGGGTTCACGTTAACCTGTTAAGGGACGATACCTTGAATAAGCAATACACTGCTCTGAAGAACCTGTAACGGAACCTAAAGAACTTCTTTAATATCCAAAGAACCAAACAGCTCAACTCAAGAACCCTATACAATGAAAAATGTTCTTTTCTTGACAAGAAGAAGGTTCTTAGCGGAACCTATGGTGTTGTAAAGAACCACTGAAGAACCTTTATTTTCACTGCAGATTTGACAAACCGAACAAAAGTTATGGAGAAGGAGTAGAGACGTCCGTCAGGTGTGCTAAACTTCTCGTCGGCCTGTGTAGGACATTCTGAAGAACTGAAGGCGCCGTAATTATGAAACTCATTCCTGCTTCAACCAATTTATTTATTTATTTATTCGTTTTTGACTACCTTAACATGACCAAAACGACTTGACCTGATCGACCTCACTTTTTGTCTTTGCGCCAATACTCGTACATTATAAAATATAGAAAGCACTTTCTATGAAGGCTGTATGTACAGTATAACGATCTTTGAGTACATTCATAACATTTCCTGTAACACTGTTGCTAGGCAACTGAGAAAAATAATTATGAACTACAAGAATGAGCTGGCTCCTGTCTGGAACAACAACATCATGATGCCCTTCAGATATGTTTTAGAGGACTGAAGGATCATTTGTAATTACATGTATTTACCATCCTCAAACTTTTATTTCTTGTCTTTTAAAGTAACAGAACAAAACTCGAAATAGCCATGTGTGTGATGATTTAGACACAATGCTAAATTTGATTTATTAGCTACGTTAGCCTTGTAGCATTGGGGCAAAATGAGCCACAGACCAAACTGTCTTGGCTCGATGAACCCGATGTCAGGTTCCTGTTTGCTTTGATTATCAATGGATTTGGAAAAATGTAGAAAAATATAGGAGAAATGTCCTCCAGTACTGTGTGTGTGTGTGTGTGTGTGTGTGTGTGTGTGCTCAGCTAAGCTTCT
This sequence comes from Ictalurus punctatus, assembly GCF_001660625.3. Classification (NCBI taxonomy): domain Eukaryota; kingdom Metazoa; phylum Chordata; class Actinopteri; order Siluriformes; family Ictaluridae; genus Ictalurus; species Ictalurus punctatus. Next base: position 28,326,857 of record NC_030428.2, read on the forward strand.
CATGCCCTCTATAGGACATTATAAAGAACTGACGGCGCTGTTCTTAGGCCTCTTTCTTGTTTCTGAGACTTTTTTTGAGTTCTTTAAAGTGTCAGTTCAGCCAAAAATGAGCACGGAATAAATGTGTGTGATAATCTGAACGTTTGATGCCAAACACGATGCTGGATTAAGCTAGATAAGCTCCATTAGCACCAAACATCTCAGGGTTTTTTTTTTTGGCTAAACCTTCCCCTTCGAGTTCCTGTAAGTGGATTTGGAAAAGCGTACAGTAGGTATGGAGGAGGAATGTTCTGAATTGGTAGCGAATGTTTTGTGGAACAGAAATATCATGCAGCATTGGGATATTTTAGCAGGAATGATGACATTAGCATTTCGCAGTCTTGCCAACTCTTTTCATGAGAAAGTAGCTAAAACATATTTTTGCTAAAACATCGTGTCTGATGTTTAAGTGGTTAAGTAAATAACATCCACGTCTGATATACTTACAGATATTTAGAGTATGATGGTGTAGTGAGCTGCATGCTAAGCCAGCTAACTAGCAACTTTGCTAACTCAGAGGCATGGTTGTTATGGTAATGTTGTATTTTGGCAGTAAATCATTTCGGAAAAAATGACGATGTAGGCTAAATCGTGTCCACAATTGGGCTAGCTCACTAGCAGATAAATTAGCAAGCTAGCTAGGTCAGCTAAAGTTAGTGATAGAAAGACATGGAAGCGTTTCTAAATTCACAGAGTTATGTATATTCACAGATCTCGGTGTTTTTAATGGGAGTAAATGTTTAGAGATGTTCAGTCATTTGTTTTCAACATTTAAAAAAAAAAAAAGACGAAACAATTTGATATTAAATAGATTATTTTAAAAGATTTACTACAAGACGTTCACAGAGACTCTAAATTCGCGATGTCCGTCAGTAAGCCGTATCGGAGAGCCGGGACAGGAAGCAGAGGCTGATCCCCGTGTTTTCATCATTTAGTGATGATGATGATGGCGGCCAGAGACTTGAGAAGGAGAATTAAGCGCTTCATTTCATGCTCACGTCAACGCTGCGCTCCAATCCAAGAGGAAACTGTGGGCCTTTTGTGCGTCTTGTCGTTACTCTGCCCTCATTATGCTCACAAGAATGGGAAATATTCCACCTCTTTTGATGTTTCTGATCAAATGGAGACGCTCTATCGACGACAAAAAGTAAATCAGACCTCAAACCGAGTGAGTTTTGGCTCCTCGGATTATAAAACCCCGTAACGTGATGAAAGGGGCACATTGCTCTTGTACAGTAGAAACCCGAGTCATGTTAATTAAATTCTGTGTAAATGCTGAACGCTCGTGATGCTGCTTGTGATGTTAAAATTGGTGAGAAGTTATGAAAAGTTAAAAGTGTAGTTTGGTTAAAGATGATCGGATTTGCATGTTGTCCATCTTCATCAATTCTCTACGCCACTTTAGTTTGAACAAAACAGAAAAACAACCATCAACTGATCCAACCATCAACTAACCCTGACCCTAACAACCATCAACTGATCCAACCATCAACTAACCCTGACCCTGACCCTAACAACCATCAACTGATAAAACCATCAACTAACCCTGACCCTGACGCCAACCCTAACCAAAACCCTAACCCTAAGCCTAAACCTAACTCTAATAACCATCAACTAACCCTATCCCTAACCCTGACCCTAACAACCATCAACTGATCCAACCATCAACTAACCCTGACCCTAACCCCAACCCTAACCCTAAGCCTAAACCTAATGCTAATAACCATCAACTAAACCGAACCCTAACCCTGACCCTAACCCTAAGCCTAACAATAACCCTAACCCTAAGCATAACTTAACCCTAATAACCATCAACTAAACCTAACCCTAACCCTGACCCCAACCCTAACCCTAACCCTAAGCCTAAACCTAACCACCATCAACTAACCCTAACCCTAATCCTAACCTGAACCCTAACCCGAACCCAAACCACCGTCTCGCTCAATAGGGATAAATTCACACACTTAAAATCTCCATCCTGTGTTTATATGTTTCTGTAAAGCTGCTCTGAGACAGCGTCCACTGTTAAACATGCTACACAAATAAAACTGAATTGAATTGAATTGAATAACCCGAACCCGAACCCGAACCATAAACCTAACCCTAGTCCAAAAAAGACACCAGGGAACCTGATCAAAAAAATTCGAATCTAATCCTGATAACGCATTCCATGCTTCCACTTTCAGCATCAGACTGGTGCATCTCAAGTGTTCAACAAAACAAAACCATTTGTAAATGTACGTTTAGTAGAAAAAAAAGAAATGTGTAAACCACAAGATTATATAAAAAAGAAAAGTGTAAATATAAAGAAAAAAAACGAATCTAGAAGAAAAATGTACATTTATTTACGTGCTGAAATGTTGAACACTTCAAATGTAAAAACGCACAATTTTGACTGAATTGTGTAAAGTGTACTTTACTTTACAAAACTAAATAAAAGTGGAATAATGTGTCAATTCAAATAAAAAATTACATACGGCATATATATTTTATATATGATGTGTAAATGTAAAGAAAGTCAAGTGGAAAAGAAACACAATTATAGAATAAAAGTAAATGTGAACGGTTAAAGAAAACAAAAAAGAAATGTACGTTTAAAGAAAAGCAAAAATTAGAAGAAAAAAAAGGGACGCATTTAGTTACAGTGGAGCTACAAGTCTAACAATTAAAGGCTTTTTTTTACTCGAAGTTCGTTTGAATCTCTGCTTCCAGTTCCACATAGACCCGGTACAACTTCCTGCCATCTATAAGCCAGAAGTAAACTTCACCGTGTAGCCGAACACTGGGAAGATATTTACGGGAGCCGCCATCTTTGGCACTATAGTGGTGTACAATGGGGGAAAAATATCACACTTTTGCTGATTCGGTGCCAAAAGTTTTGCTACATTGTGCTCTGAACAATTCAGAACCTTTTCCTTAAAACTCTCAGGATTGTTCTAGAGTACACCAGATAAAAAGGTTCCTCTAAGAACGTTTTGAAGACTGAGAGAGAGAGAGAGAGAACAGTTTGTTGATCAGGACAGGTATTGTTTGAGGTCTAACACTGGGTTGTAAGCGGATTTAGACCTTAAGCGGGCTCAGGAGGCCTCGGCTCGACGTGACTGGGCGGGGGAGTGATGACAGGCGGCTCTATCTGCCAATCTGGCGGCGGATCCTGTTACAGGAGCCGGGCGTGGAGACGTGAGCTGCTCACTCAGCGAGGCGTCATTTACAGTTCGCCATGAGCCTCTTTCATGTACATGTACAGTCTGAGTGCCGCCGCCCGCCACCAGCTCCGGCCACGCCCATTTTCATAGACATGACCAGCCAGTCTCTCTCTCTCTCTCTCTCTCTCTCTCTCTGTCCCTCTCTCTCTCTCTTTCTCTCTCTCTGTCTCTCTCTCTCTCTGTCTCTCTCTGTATATCTCTCTCTCTGTCTCTTTCTCTCTCTCTCTCTATGTCTCTCTCTCTCTGTCTCTCTCTGTCTATCTCTCTCTATCTCGCTCTCTCTGTATCTCTCTCTCTCTCTCTCTCTCTCTCTCTCTCTCTGTATCTCTCTCTCTCTCTCTCTCTCTCTCTGTCTCCCCTCAATTATTTCTCTCTCAGCAGAAAAATGGAGATCTAAAATGACAATATGGCAATTTGGAGCCATTTGTGGTGAAATAGATACACAGGCCTCATGGGGGAAAAGCGAGAGCATGATTGCTCCGGCCCGCTCGCCTCCCAGGGGCCCGGGAAGTGATTTTAAAACATTTCGGATGAATAGAATATGTGTGCGTGTGTGTGTGTGTGTGTGTGTGTGTGTGCGTGCGTGCGTGTGCGTGTGTGTGTGTGTGTGTGTGTGTGGAGGATTTCTGGAATTTTCAGTGCTTGTGAACAGGCACCTGGATAAAGAGCACTTCTTTTTTTTTTTTGATAAACAGCACAATGCGAGTCCACTTCTGTGTGATTCTGTGGAGTGCAGAAAAGTTTGGAGAGTGACAAAATATCAAAATATCAATATAGTGAAAAAGTAAGTATAGTGTTTGTTGGAGTTGTGAGACTCGCACAGACAGCTACTGATTGGATGTTAATGTAAATCCCATTTTCTTACCTGTAGGTTTTGGTAATTTAAGTTTTTTTTTCTTCTGAAAATCACAGCCACGATATACGGTATAGTATACAGTATAAAGATATATAATATATAGACAAATACACCGCCGTGTTGTTGAATTCTGGATTGTGATTGGTCAGAAGGTGTTGATTAATTCTCTTTAAGAGCAGTTCGGACAGTATCGCAGGATTATATGAATGCCCTCGTTCTGATACGTTATCGTTTCTATAGTAACGGCTCGTTTACAGGGACGTGTACAGCGGAGGCGCCATTTTAACGGTTTAAAAAATATGTAGTCTTTGATATGTGGAGGTTTTCTGTAAGGAGATGTGTGTAAGCTTAGCTGCAGAAGGGAAGGAGATCTGGGATGTTCGAGAACCTGGTGCCCAGTTGTACCTGAAGATGGCTGAGACACCTGCACGGAGACTGAGCACAGGGTACGTGGAAAGCTCTCCTTAAATAGACCCTGGTACTGGTGGCGCTGATTTCCACTGATTCTAATTAATATAGTGCTCTTTGCCTCCCTCTGGTGGCAGAAGCCAGTCTAGCAATGAATCTGTTGCTCTCTGCCTCCCTCTAGTGATGATACAAGGCTGAGCCAACTGTCCCCTTCCAACTACTGTGAATTTTGTGTACAAAATCGTCATTTACACACACACACACACACACACACACACACACACACACACACACACACACACACAGTCTAGGAATATGACATTACAAGGACACGTATCACACATAGGCATTGTGGGGACTTTAGTACAACCTTTTTTTTTTCAACATACCAGGGATTCTGTGTTTTATTCCAGGCCTCCAGAATTCTGTTTAAGCAGAGATGACAAAACTGACCAGTCAAGTTAGACACACAGTAACTGCAGATCTTTCAATCCACGTCAAGGACTTCTTGGTCAGTCATCTGGACCCGAGCCTCCTTCAGGGGGAAATTCACCCTGCTCTTGACTTCAGGCCCGATCCACTCTCATTATTCTAGAGAACATTAGACAGAACATCTTTATGTTTGTGCACAGCACTGTTGTGATGATGTGACACATTAGGCAAGCAAGGAATTTATTAACATGCAACTGTAGGTTATATCTTTAGGGGAAAATTTTAGTTCTATGTTTCATGAAAAACGTTTTTTTTTAAAATGTCTCCCTTATGCAAGGCTGGATTATTCATATATGGGGGGCACCAGCCAATGGGGGGCACCAACTGATTAAGAAAATGACTAGACCTTTAAAATTTTTGTCATATTTCCAAGTTATATGATCGGGGGGCACTTAAAGTGTGGTCACCCTAGCTCACCACCCCACAGTAAGAAAGAAGCTGCTGCCAACCCATGGCACTGTTAAGAACAATGAAAGTATCATTCGATTCGGCTTTTAAGGTGAGATTATCTTGTTATCTTAAATGTAATAAAACAGTTTTGACTAGCATTACGGGCTGGAAAAAGTGCACCAATAATGGGTCGAAATCATTTATAAATGACATCCATCCAAATAAAGATCAAAGTTCAAAACATCAAACTGATTATTGCTTTTAGGTTAAAAATACAATTAAAATAAATAGTTTATAATTTTTTAGAACTGATATTTCATTTATCCCCTATGGACAGGGATTAAAAACTATAATATTGTCATATAATATACAGATATAATATATAATGCTTGATTAATGTTTCAGATCCATTTTCTCCTAGAAATGTTTCATGGCTATTTGAATGCCAGATAATGGTTATAATATCCTGACTAGCTTACTGCGCAGAAAACACTCTGCAGTGTGCAATCACAATATTACACTATGACATTATTTACTTTTCTCATCACAGTATGTGATTTTGTGAAAACATCTCTAGAATCTTGCAGCATTTACTCAAAACACCAAAGCAAATGCCTCATTTGGCTAACAAATTCTGTTTAGGTACGATTCACGGTCGATCCTCTTTAAGGCGCTCTTTAAGCCATCATTTGACCCATCGGATCAGGTCCAGGCTTAATTCATTGCTCTCGTGGGAGAGATGAAAGCACACTGGCTTGTAATTTCATACCTGTCATATTCACAAGAATACCTCAACATACCCTACATTCTAGAAAATGTCATCAGTTTTCTCTCAGTGGGCGTTTGAACTGAAAGCAGGTGAGGAGATACCCTTCATTTTTGACAGAACACTTGAAGTGTAAAAGTGTAAGAGTGTAAAAGCCCAGTGTTTTGACACACATTGAAAAGGAATGTTGATAAAAGCACCTGGTCAGAACCGTGGACAGAAATAGTGGAGGGTGAAGGTGACGGGGCTGGAGATCCTGCCATTATGCCCAGACTATATATAAGTGCCCTCTTGGCCGTGTCTATAAGAGTTATAATAATAATTTATACGCCATTCCACTGGCTTTGGGAATGAGTCTGAGACTGGGGACTCAACCTCACAACTGGCTTAGTCTTTTTCAGGAGTAGCATTGGTTAAGAACTTTGTTGTGATTGGCTGCCTCCTGCGGTGCAGTTCCAGCTTAGACCAGCTTTATCACAGTGGTGTCCATCAGGTAGCACTAAAAAAAAAAATAAAAAATCATGTTGACCTTTTTGCATGGCTTACTTACATAAAACTCAACAATATTTATGATCATGTCATCAATAATAGAATCTGTTCAATTTAACCAAATAGGATTCAAGTGCAAGAAAGCTAGCTGATTAAAGGTGAAAACCTCTGTCACAAAGAACAGCTTACAAATGTAGGGATTGTCACGTCACCACAAACTAGAGACACCATTTCCCAGAAAGCACCGGAAACTACAAACATGGCTGATGACTACAACTCCCAATGGAACACACAGACATATGACCTTCTCCTGAGAACTAATCACACACAGCTGTTCTCAAAAGTACTTGCCCCTGTAGTTACTAATTCCCCAGATCTATGAAACTGCATTCATATAACGGGGTTCATCTGAAGGAGACACAACCAGGTCTGATTACTGCAAACCCTGTTCAGTCACATCTACACTTACATAGAACTTTTTCAGCAGCATGAAGTTGGTTAAAAGGTCTTACCCAGTAACACACTGTGCTAATGCTGAAAGAAATTCCAGGAAGAAGGTGATTGAAATACATCCGTCTGGGAAGGGTTACAAAGATATTTGGGACTGACTTTACAAAGGCTCTGGAACTCCAGAGAACCACAGTGAGAGCACAAAAGTGAACCCAGAAGTGTCCGACCTTCCAAAATTCCTCCAAGAGCACAGCGACGACTCATCCAGGAAGTCACAAAAGATCCAAGGACAAGATTAAAGGACGTACAGGCCTCTCTTACGTCAATAAAGGTCAGTGTTCATGACTCCACTATCAGAAAGACACTGGGGGGAAAACGGCTCCATGGAAGAGTGGTGAGGTGAAACCCACTGCTGACCCAGAAGAACATTAAGACTCGTCTGAATTTCACCAAGACACACCTTGATGATCCTCAAACCTTTCGGGAGAACGTTCTATGGACTGATGAGTGGAAAGTGGAACTGTTTGGAAGACAGGGTTCCGGGTCCGTAAAATGAAACTCGAGCGCAACTGGATTATGCAGCAAGACAGTGATCCGAAGCACAGGAGCAAGTCCCGGTCCTAGAAGCAGAGTTTCAGTTAGCCGGTAAATACTAGTTTTTGACCGTTAAAAATTCGAAATGCCCGATAAAATAAAAGAATGTTGGACACAATGTCCGGTAAAAATATTAAGAAAGTACATTCACAGTTGCACATCTAAATCACGTCTCTGCGCAAAGACTTTTTCATCTTTTCATGTTTCTCCTGTAACGTGTACTCTGATACTTTGATCTTTCACTTGTAATCAGGCAGGCTGATTACAACTCAAATGGGTTTTATTCGCGCTGTTTTTACTTTCACTTGTCAGCAGACTCATTCAACAACACACACACACACACACACACACACACACACACACGACTGTGCTGGTTGGCTCTCTCTCTCTCTCACTCTTGCTCATTACGGGAGGCACTGAAAGCACCAACAGACACACACTCGAGCTAATCCAACACAGGTGAGAATCAACATTGCCTGCCGATTTGACCCGCCTCCTGTCAATCCACAGCTGATGCTCAACCACGCCCCCGCCACTACAATTGCATGTACTATGCATAGTTGTATACTACTCATAAACTTTGCAGTGCTGAATAAACTCTGAAATGAGATGAGGCCAGATTTTATTCCAGGTTCCCCAGTGAACTTTATTAATCCTGGACACGTCAGCTGGCACCGAAATTTAGTTTCGGAAACTCCTAGACGTAAGCGAAAGACTGATCTCCGTTTATCCGAAGCGTTCGGTTGCAGTTATTGCTGCATTTTTTCCCCCCACAAGACTCATTTTTCACAAAATAAATAAATGGTTGCCTTTGTTTTATGTTGTAGTTCATCTTGTAGAAGGTCTAAGAACATTTAGCATGTGATATACACAAAAACAGAATACAACGGCACTGTGTATGGATTATTCACCTATAATGTGTGTTTTAGTTTGAGATAAAAATTCTATTTGTGTACATGCACCGGTAGGAACTGGAGGAAGACGGACAGTTCACCACACACGATGACACAGTACAACAGAGTCAATAGTATAGTTTTTATTTATGTAGGTTACTAAACCATATAAACATAAATCATGCACGTTTTTTGTAAAGCTTACACAGTATATACACACACACACACACGCACGTACACACTTACAAGACTATACACAGACAACACTCAAAGCAAAGCGTAGTTACAGATTATGAATGTGTGTTTTTTTTGTTTGTTTTTTTTAATCTTACTTTATCCAGTGTATATATTTGCTTAAGAGCTGTTTAAAATGAATGATAACTAAGGATTTGCATGCAGGATTCACTAGTATAGACGGAAGAACAACTCATGTGAAATAATGCTAGTAATCCAAATAATCTACATAAATGTCTACATGAATCTCAAGGATCAACCAGAGAAATAAAGCATAAAATCAAGGCATGTGCATATGTCAGTGTGGAGATGTGTTTTTTTGTTTTTTTTTTTTTTTTGGGGGGTGGGGGGGTTCATGACCATCACTGTGGGCAATGGCTTGGCAACGAGTGACTCAATTTAAAATAATTCAATGAATGAAAGAAAGAAAGAGAAACGATAAATAAGTATGGTTAGAATGCGTTGTGTATTTTGCCACTCGGTGCGCTGACATTGTGCTAATGATATATAATTACATTTCACGTACAGGTTTTGCATTTATCTTGTAGTCGTAGGAATAACCAGCGGTCTGACAGACCTTCCAGTGAAATGTGGGGGTTTTCTGTTTCTACTTCGACTTCTCTGCGTGTCTGTTCAGAACGCAGCAGCCAGGGAAAGAAAGTCAGAGATAAAACTATTTCAAAGCCCTGCTCATGAAGTTTAAAGTGCTGAATGGTTTCGATTCTCCATTACGACGATGCAGTATGTATACAGGTGTAACCACTATGTATAACGATGTAGTTTACCTCCTAGGTGTCTAGGAGGAGATTACCCATCGTAGGCCTAGTCTAATGCTATTCAGTTACCAGCTTAAAACTGAGGCAGTCTGCAATTATTCAGAACCTCAGGAAAATAATAAAATAATAAAGACTTGAGGGTTTAAAAGCAGCTCTTAACTAACCCCTAAAATGCCAACCCCCACATTATTAAAATATATAAATAAATAGAATTACTCTTAATTAACTCAGTTATAAATGGTGCACGGTAGCGCTACTTGTATTGTTCTCTGCTTGATATATATCGCTTTGCTTGTATTTCCTCACTTGTACGTCGCTGTGGAGAAAAGCGTCCGCTAAACGAATAAAGGTTAAATGTCGCACTTCCCTGCTCTAACTTTATTTCTGTTCTCTTTATGAAACACCGTTCCATCTGGTTGCTCTCTCCATTTCACGGTGATGTTCTCTGCCATTCCATGATCCTTCAGCTTCTGCTTGATCTGAGGAACAGAATAAGTGTTTCATTACTAAATAATGCAGGGTAGAGACTCTAATCTCCTGTGTATGCGTCAGAGCTGGACGAGGACTCAGGAGCTTGACGGCTGCGGTAACGAGAAGGGGAAATGTAAGTGAGGTCTTGTCGAGAATGAGACCCACCTGATCCAAGATGGCCGCCTTAACGTCAGTGTCCTTTACATCCTGATTAGTTTGGATCTTCACCCTTACAATTTGCTTTTGTCCGGGGATTCCTGGATGTAGAAATGCAAAGGCACATACGAGCACAAACATGAACAAACACTTCGACTTACCGTATAACAGAAGTTTAAATGTATATAAATACGAGACTGAATAAAACTTGAACTCACTTGCGTAACAGAAGAAAGGCATTACGTCTGAGCACTTTGCATCACCAGCCTGACTTTTATTTAAATAGCCGCAATTTTCATTCCCCAGTTTGTTATCAGGTTTGTCATCCATCCACTTGACGGTAGAGAAGTTGGTTTTATCGATCCACTTCCAGGAGTCTCTGAACAGACCGATCCAAGTTTGATCAGGGAAAAAACCCCGCATAATTGAGTATTCTTCTGCGTTTGTTGTGCTGGCCAGGTCTGTGTGATGCGTTCTACAGTAACTCTGAGCTTCAAACCATGTCATACTAACAGAGATGTTAATGTACCTCTCAGTGTTACTGCTCTCTGTGAAAATTGAAAACACATAATAACCACACTTAAGTTGATTGTATTGTCTCATACACGAGAAAGGTAAACAGGTTAATGGATAATGCTAAAACACCAACATTGCATTTACAGCTGCTTTTATCCAGAGTGACTTATATTCACACATCTGAGCAGTCGAGGACCTCGCTCAAGGGCCCAACAGTGGTAGTTTGGCAGTGCTGGGGTTTGAACTCATGACCTTCTGAGCAGTACTCCAACTCCTTAACCACCGAGCTACCACTGCCACTTATTGTTGGTTGTCCCCTTTAAGGTTTTAAGTTTAAGTTTAATGAGCCATATTCAGAGTTCAGAGGCAAAGTAAGCCCAAAAGTTACATCGATATTTATGCTGTGAAGATGCTTTTATTAAATATGGACTAAGCACCCACTTAAGTGGTTTCTCTGGGCTCATCATTCAGATTTGCCAAATCTGTTGCCTGTAATTCACACTTCTGGCGTTAGCATGTTCTTTTTCAGTAGAAGTATCCGAGGTGTATTTATGAACTGCTTTCAAAAAGCACTTGCCTTGTTCAGGGATAGAAAATGCAGACTGACGAAGGAAAGAGGTTTTTTTTTTTTTCCTTTGGTGTCAAATGTAATACGATGTCACATAAAATCAAGAGACAATTTAAAAATAAAAATAATAACGTAAAAGATTAATATATTGTCATACAATATGTGTGTGAAGATGGCAAACACTGAAATAAATCGAATTATTATTATTAGTTGTAATTATCACACCAGTCGCTGCAAGTTTGGTTTCCTTTAACAACACAGATTCCACGCTCGCTCTTCAACAGCTTATTAAATAGCAACGGATCCGGCACATCCTATTTATCTGTATTTTATTTTTAAACGAAGATCATGAAAATGAATCAGTACTTTAATTCAATGTACTCTCAATGTAAAGAAAGAGTGCACTACAATTTAAATCTCTCTAGGATAAGCAATGTCTCTGATTAAGGTGCATCTCCTCTGACGGCCTCCGTGTGGAAAAAAGAAAAACCTCTGTGGGCTTTAAATGGATAAAATAGATGATATTATTAAATGATTAATGCCCTGGACTTTTGTTGCTCTTTGCTCAAGCCGATATCATGCAAGTGCAATGCACGCAAGTTCTCAGATAACTGAGACACGCCTCTGTTTTAGAAAAACCCATCCTGCGTGCGTAACTCTTATGTAACTTCTGAGTACTGCTTAAGTCTGTAGTTGTTTCAGTGTTCTGAATACCGATGTTTATAATTTCACTTCATGCTTAACTCAACCCTGAATACGTCCCTATGGGAACTTTGAGAGGTTACAGTCTAGAAACCTTTATTAAGACAAATAATGCTGCTAAAATAACAATGTAAACCATATATTGTTCCTCACCATCAATGCACACAAAGGGAAATTTGGAGGTACACTGCTTATCAGTCCAACCCCATGGCTGTATCGCAACACACTCTTGATGTCCACCATTGTTGTTTGGCTCTCCATCCGCCCATTTTCTCATGCTTCCTAGTGGCTCATTTCCAAAGGACCAACGCCAGCTGTTGATGTCATTGTATAGTCCAATCCAAGCATTGGAATTCAGTTGTTGTTTCTGAGTTTCACTCTGAAGTTTGATCATGTCCTCATTATCTTCAACAATAGCCAAGTCGGTGTATGTGGCCTGGCAGTAAGCCTGAGCATTATTCCAATTTCTCCCCTGCTGGATAAGATAGTATTTACGGGAGACAGGCAGGACAAGGGGGAAAGAACCTGTGGAGGAGAGTTTTAAAGGTTTCATTCAGTGTTAGGTATGTGGAAGGGGTTTCCTCTGAAGAACTATCACTTTATGTTCAGTGTAAAAGTGATTTTTTCCCCTTATATTTCTTTTCCTTGTCTAATAAATACACTATATTGCCAAAAGTATGTGGACACCTGACCATCACATCCATATGTGGGTCTTCACCTTTTGCCACAAAATCTGAAACATACAGTTGTCTACAATGTCTCTGGATGCTGTAGTATTAACATTTCCCTTCACTGGAACTAAAAGGCCCAAACCTGCTCCAGTATGACTACGTCGGAGTGCACAAAGCAGCAACCCATAAGGCATGTTTTGTTTGCCAAGGTTGGAGTGGAAGAACTCGAGTGTCCTGCACAGAGTCCTTACCTCGACCCCATGGAACACCTTTGGGAACCAACTGCACCCCAGGCCTCCTCACCCAACATGAGTGCCTGACCACACTAATGCTCTCGTAGCTGAACGAACACAAATCCCCACAGCCACGCTCCAAAATCTAGTGGAAAGCCTTCCCAGAAGAGTGGAGCTTGTTATAACAGCAAAGGAAACTACGAAATCAGCAAGCACATATGAGTGTAATGATCGGGTTTGCACATACGTTTGGCCATATAGTGGAGGTCTAGTGTCTAAAAAAAAAAACCTACAACTGCAACTCTCTACCTATGGTGATGTCAGGGCAATGGTAGCTCAGTGGATAAGACTACAGATCAGAAGGCTGTGAGTTCACGTCTCAGCATCAATAAGCTGCCTCTGTTGGGCCCCTGAGCAAGCTCATCACTCCTCAACTTTCCAGTTGTATCCTGTCTGAATTGTAAGCCTCCTTGGATAAAAGCTTCATCTAAATATTGTCAGTAGTATTATTTTCCATGGTTTTCTATGAGACCTCATATATTACATTAATATTAATGTCTCTAGATAGATGGCCTGAGTTTGCAATTCAGACATTGCAGTTAATGAACCTTTAACACACACACACACACACACACACACACACACACACACACACACACACACACACACACACACACACACACACACACACACACACACACACATACATTTCCTTTACCTGTGAGAAAAAGGAGTAAGTACAGACTCTTCATAACTGATGTAGAATTCAGAATTCAGGAACACTGCAAGCACATTTGACAACATAACATTTGGTTATGAGTTTTCTTGAGTACTGCAAAAATCACTCTTAAAATAGTTACATTGTTAACAATTTTTTTTCTCAATGACCTTTTGTTCTCTGATCTACAGCTGGGGAAAAAAACACTGCGTGTATTATCTGTCTTGTTAGGCTAATATAATACTAGCTACAACTAGCATGACTGAAGTAATCCCACTCAGGGATGAAATGAAAGTACATTTATCACATGTATCTGTTGTTGTCGTGTCAGTGCTGAACTGATGAACTGATTCCTGGAATCCATCACGACATTACGACATTTCCCATCCCCCACAGCCAAAATCACATTCATGTTCATCTGACTAATGTTTACACACGCCTGGACCAAATCAACCCCACACACTCCACACTAAGTCGTGCTCTGAGTTTGCCTTGCAATGATCTCAAGCCTTTGTCATTTTACAAAATTTGATTAATAAATGTGCGAGAAATGTCACTGTCAGGTCAACGGAATCGTCAATAAACTCTGTTTCCCAGAACACACCGCGGCCTACAAACATGGCCACCATCGACTACACTCCCAAACAACCACAGACTTTGGGTGTGTCTCAACCAGCTCCCTAGTTCAGTCAGTGGTGAATCAGTATAAGCTGTACAGGACTTGGGGCACTTTTAAGGACCTGGTTCACTACACACTGTTACACGGATAGCTCAATTTCCGGCGTCATGACTACGCACTCGCGTTAAAAAAACGTCACCGAAAATTTGCAAACTAAAAAAATGTACGTTTTATATGTCATATAAATGTGTTAGCTTAATCACACGCATTTCTGTCATCATTTGTCATTTGTCATAATTAAAGTGTGTAGATATTATTTAGTTCTGTGTCGTCTCATGTGGATAGTGTGTTGTTTTATGTACAGATGGCTCCTGCCGGCCAGGTTTTCACCTGCTTCAAAACCGCTTTGGAGCATTTGACGAGCGGTCTGCACGCTGGGATTTACCATAACAGAGATGTGGTCTGAGTAGCCGAGGTAGGGGCGGGGCTCTGCCCCGTATGCACCGAGGCAAGTTTTACGATAAATCGAACTTTGTCCAATTTTCTAATTTTTTTCACCAATTAGCCCTCACATCCACGAAATAAATGCATGGAAACAGTCTATCTAGAAGTACATTTTAAAAAGTTTTTTGATGGAGAATCTGGGCTCATCCCCAGATGATTAAGAGTTCAGCCAACACCCGTGATCTGGCACTGAGTCTTTTCCCTTAATGACAATGTCTGTATGCACAGACTTTGGTGCTACTTCTGAGTGGAAAACTCAAATCCAGTGCTAATTTTAAGCAGTGTAAAATATGAACATAACAGACCGAACCAAAACATTATACGTCATGGCGAATAAAATATTGGATTTATTTATACTGTATATTGTGATTAGCATTAACAAGGGTTTCAGCGAATGACGTTTTAGTGAGTGACGTTGTTGTACTTTTTTGATCAGTTAAATCTAAAACTAATAACAACGGAACTATTCAAACACCTTTTTGTCAAAAGACCAACACTAAACTAAACTGTCTGACAAAATTAACCCTGTCTTAAAGTCAATCAGAAAAACTCAAAAAGATAAAAACATACCGACATTAACATCCCGCTAGAACATGGAAATAAAGAAAACCAACTATATCAAATAATGTGAACACAAAGATAATTGCCTTCAATTACTGAGCACTGTTAAAAGGAATCTAAAGCCAAACTATATTTACCATATGACCAAGTTTGTTAAATAATATACTGCACACTTACTGAATGGTAGAAATAGCCAAATGTAATATGATGGAGACAGAAGAAGGGTCTCTCCTTGTCTGAGCCTTCAGTCACTGAGTGTGTCTCATACGTACATTTCTTATGCAAAACATTTCACCCTTTCTCACATGACTAGAACAGGTACATCCTCTGAGCTTAGCTTTAAATCAGATCGGACATCATGACTCAAACTAAAAAACATACTTGGGCTTATAGATTTTTACTTGGTTGCTTTTATTCTTTCTCTACAGAAGTGGTCCAAAACACACACTATAGTGACATATAAAAAAACGTCCAGTATTAAAATCTGTTCAAAGCAATACTTTTGGAATCACCCACTGCCATTGAAGCAATAGATGACCAACCAAGTTGTTTGGAAGGGTTTCATAATGACATCATTTTTTATTTGAAAATTAATAATATAAAATGTATAACTGAACATTACATCGAAAATATAAATATTATTTGATCCTTTTTTTTTTTTTTCGGTCAGTGGTGTTACTGGGACAGTGGCGGCCCAGTGGAGGCTCAGTTGAGGCTCAGCGGAGGCTCAGCGGTGGCTCAGCGGTGGCTCAGCGGTGGCTCAGAGGAGGCTCAGCGGTGGCTCAGCGGAGGCTCAGCGGTGGCTCAGAGGAGGCTCAGCGGTGGCTCAGCGGTGGCTCAGCGGTGGCTCAGAGGAGGCTCAGCGGTGGCTCAGCGGTGGCTCAGCGGTGGCTCAGCGGTGGCTCAGAGGAGGCTCAGCGGTGGCTCAGCGGTGGCTCAGCGGTGGCTCAGCGGTGGCTCAGTTGAGGCTCAGCGGTGGCTCAGCGGAGGCTCAGCGGTGGCTCAGCGGTGGCTCAGAGGAGGCTCAGCGGTGGCTCAGCGGTGGCTCAGAGGAGGCTCAGCGGTGGCTCAGCGGTGGAAGGCTCTGGGTTACTTATCAGAAGGTCAGGGGTTTAAGCCCCAGCCGAGCCACCACTGTTGGCCGAGGCATTAACTCTCAATTGCTCGGCTGTATAAATGAGACAAATGTAAGTCACTCTGGATAAGGGCGTCTGCCAAAGGCCATAAATTTAAATGTAAATACTATGGTTCAGCGAGTGCTTGGCAATTGAAGAGGCAACAGGACAGTAAAGTGCCGACAGAGTGCACGCTTACTCAAGTGAAAGAAAACAAATCCACACAAGCAAATAAGTCATTTGCTTTGATATTTTGTTTAAAAATAAACAAATAGCTTAATAGAGGTTTATTTTCAGCATTTGTAGCATATAAAATACTAAACAATGACAAGGATTACGAAGTTTGAATAATTATGTCATTTATACATGACACAAGGTCTAAAAACTATTCAAACATTTAGAACTGCTGTATTTGTGTTTGTATCTTTAGCATTATTCCTTACTTCTGATCTAATGCAAGCGCTGTTGCTGGATGTGCTACACTGGCTGAGCTGCGTTACTGGAAGATTTAGCACACACCGTGCTCTGGAGGTGCTCTTTCACTGCTTAGTCATCATTTTGTCCTTTTCAGCTCTCTGTGAGCTTTACCTTTTCATGTTGATTTATAGGTGTGGCTACATCTAAATCACCGCAAACCTGCTGGGTCGTGTCTTAACATACCTAAGTGTCAACGAAATGAGTGAAAATGTGGTGGGAATTGGCCTACAAAAACATTTACACACATTATTATTATTATTATTATTATTATTATTATTATTATTATTATTATTATTATTATTATACAGTATGTAAAACATGCAGGTACTATCACACACTTAAAAAAAAACTAAATGCATATGCAGCTTTGAAGAAACAAAAAAGAAAGCTGATGGTAGAAGTGCATACTTTCATAACTCAAAGGGAGTGGCTATAGGTAAGAGTTAACGATCTTTATATTATGGTATATTCTCGGAAATGTGCCTCTGCAAACAAAGATACTGAAAGCAGAGGTGAGGATCATCTTCATTAAATGGTTGTTTGATTGATGTGTTTCATCTACACTCGACAGACTGCATTCCATCATCCACCTGTGTCATCTGAGCACCAAATAACACATCTGCGTATCGTGACGTGGCAATGATAGCTACTTAAGAATTAACTGGAAAATCAGATGTAAGTGTTTTTAAATGAGTCAAATGACCAGATATCGGATATGTTTCAGATTTAGAACGTAGGCACAATCTACTGTCAACCAATCTCACCCTGTTATAATAATAACGTTTACATAAAAGAATTCAACAGTTCCACTATTGCTAATAACAAGGAAGGACAATTTAGCTTATAAACCCCGATCTACGGTTCTTTTTCTCCTCCTACAGTAAACCTCCATGCCTGTCACCTTCATTTCCCTGAGCTTATGCTGTCTTGAGATCTTCAAGACCCACCACAGTGTCATACTTACCAAGTTCTGGGTGTGTAAAATGGGAACGGTCTCATATGAATGCGAGGTCTACAGCAGACTGTAAGGGATAAGTGGGAAATTTGCATGTTCTCTGTTCAGGTCTTTTTTTTTTCTTTTTGTAGGGCAAAATAAAACATCATGCCATTGATGATACAATAAAATGTTTTCTCATGTCGTCTATCACTTCCGACCATGGAACCAGTAATATGTGATTAAAACAGCTGTATAAATGAGATTAATGTAAGTCGCTCTGGATAAAGGCGTCTGCCAAGTGCCTTAAATGTAAATGTAAATGTAAATGTAAAACAAACTGAGTGACGTTATTTAATTTAAATATGGAGGAGTTGTAGTACTGACTGCTACGGCTTATGCGCTATAAACATGAGTATAGCAGAATTACTGAGCAAAATGTGTTATCTGCGACACGCGTAAACATTTGAGCTGTATGCATGGCCTTTTCACCGCTCTAATAACCACTTGGACGCAGTTATAATACATTTCATACTCAAAATCCCCTCCAGTTTGAGCAACAATATATGATCTGCATCATCGTCTGTCCATCAATCCATCCACCCATCCATCCACCCATCCATCCACCCATCCAACCATCAGTCCATCCATCCATCCACATATCCCCCCATCTACCCATCCATTCATCCACCCATCCATCCATCATCCATCCACTCACCTATCCATCCATCCATCCATCCATCCACCCATCCACCCACCCATCCATCCACCCATCCATCCACCCATCCACTCACCCATCCACCCATCCATCCACCCATCCATCCACCCATCCAACCATCAGTCCATCCATCCATCCACATATCCCCCCATCTACCCATCCATTCATCCACCCATCCATCCATCATCCATCCACTCACCTATCCATCCATCCATCCATCCATCCACCCATCCACCCACCCATCCATCCACCCATCCATCCACCCATCCACTCACCCATCCACCCATCCATCCACCCATCCATCCACCCATCCAACCATCAGTCCATCCATCCATCCACATATCCCCCCATCTACCCATCCATTCATCCACCCATCCATCCATCATCCATCCACTCACCTATCCATCCATCCATCCATCCATCCATCCATCCACCCATCCACCCATCCACCCATCCATCCCCCATCCATCACCCATCCATCCATCCACCCATCCAACCATCAGTCCATCCATCCATCCACCCATCCATCACCCATCCATCCATCCACCCATCCACTCACCCATCCATCCATCCATCCATCCACCCATACATCCATCCATACATCCCCCCCATTCACCCATCCATCCATCCACCCATCCATCCATCATCCATCCACTCACCTATCCATCCATCCATCCACCCATCCATCCACCTATTCATCCAGTCATCATCCATCCATCCACCCACCAATCCATCCATCCACCAATCCATCCATCCATCCATTTTCTGTACTGCTTATCCTACACAAGGTTGCAGGGAGCCTGGAGCCTATCCTAGGATGCCAACCCATCACAGGCCACAATCAGGTACACACTCATTCTACAGACTATGGACAATTTGCCAGTCAGCCTACAACGCATGTCTTTGGACTAGTGGAGAAATCCGGAGTACCCGGAGGAAACCCTCAAAAGCACGGGGAGAACATGCACACACTTTGCAGACACAGGGAGGAGGTGGGAATCGAACCCCTGACCGGGGAGGTGCCAGGCAAGCGTGCTAGTGAAGACTGTACAGTGATCATACATCTTCACTGTGATTCAAAACTCACCCAACCTGTTAATGCACATACAACTTAGAGCTTGTCGACAAAAAAATTCATGGTTATAATTAAGGAAACACTTTCACTTTTCGTTAGTAGCTTTAGGAATGCGCACTGTAATGAGAACTTTGTTAAAATAATAAAGTGCTTAGAAATAACAGGATATTTAAATTCTTTCATTTGTAATTAATTGACATGGACATTGATTAATGTCTTGATCGTGATTTATTCACATCTCAAACACTTGCTTTCTATATGACACAGTGACGGATGCCAAAGTGACGACATTTAACACAGCAGATGAGCAAAATGTTTCTCGGCTCTGAGTTGACGATGAATTCATGAGTTTTAGAACGAACTGAAAGTTTCTTTTTTTTACATTTACTGAAGCACCTGATTTATTGTGTAACAACAGCAGCGACTTCATTTCATTAAAAGAAATAAAACACTGTTTGTAGTGCTGTTAGAGGAATAAAAATGAACAACGCAGTGGTGTGATGAAGTGGAGTTACTGTTACGGCTCTGGAGTCGAGTGTTTTCCTGTAACAGCACGTCCGCGAGTGTTTTATTCCTCTTATAGCACAGCGATTTGCAAACACATAAACACTTTCATCACCAACCTCTCTTTTTCTCTCTCTCTTGAACTTAATAAGACCAAAAAAAAAAAAAAAAAACACGACTTGTCGTCTTTTGTTACTGAGAAACCACAAAATCTTAAGATGCATCTTCTCTGATGTCCTCGTCATGGACTTTAAAGTAGTGATATTATTCATTTTTACAATGATATCATTAATCGGCCCCTGCGTGTCACCATGATCAACACAACTATTTAAGTTCTAGTTTTTTAGTCTCTTATTGTCAAGGTTATGTTGTTTGTTGTTGTTGTTATGTGTGCGTGCCATGTCATCGCTTATAGTCTGTATGTACTTGTATCTTGCATTGGATCCACAGTTCATGTTGATGGCTCTTGAATTCACGGTTTTGACAGCTGATGTCTTCGTGACATATTTACCGGTATGCATTGAGAAACCTGTTCAGTCAGCGTGACGAGAATTTCCCCAAATCTCACCGCTACGTCATGCTCCGGCGGCAATAAAAAGCCCCCGGAACAACATGTGAGAACATCCATCTCAATACATCCATCTCATCGTGCACACAGGGCAGACGTCTACAGGTAAGCATCTCCGTTCATGTTCATCTTCAAATTTACTCGTTCAAAAAATGAGCAATGGAAACAAATCATTTGGAGAATCTCACTAGGGAACCGGTGTAAACTGAAATGGAAATGAAAACCGTAGAGGCTCAGGTTGTGACTTGACATTTAATTTGACAGCAAAATGTATAGAAATGAGTCGAAATGTTTTTGGGGGTATTTGGCAGACGATTTTTAAAAAGTATGACATGTGCCAATGACATGAGACAAATATATTCGCTACGTTATAAAGTTATAATGTAATTAATGACTATTTTATTTATTATTTAATCTCAGAAACCGCTCACGAACAGAGTTTATCTTTCACACACACACACACACACACACACACACACACACACACACACACACACACACACACTGTGATTTCAAAAGAAACTACTACAAACAACGAGACCAATGAGAAGTGGATGGTTTGAAAAAAACAAAACAAAAAAAACCAAAACATAAATCTGTTTAATTAAATAATTGAATTGATTGTATCTGTATAAATAGCTGATAATAACTGATGTCAACGTTATTTTCATGTAGTATTAAATGTAGCTGAGGTATTTATGCAAATAAAGCAGAGAAAATATATTGATATTAACATGGACGTAATATGTAAACACTTACTTAATTATTTTTTCCATACATTTATATTGGGTTAATAATTACTTTTATTGTTGTGGAACGTGAAAAACTAGTTCCTGTTCTCACTTACACTTCCATTCCAGCAGCTATTCTATTCTAACTCGCCAGTCTGTCTTTTTGCTCCTTCTTGAAGTTAATAAGACCAAAAAAAAAACAACAACTTGCCAATCGCAACACGTAAACTCGTCCGTTCTGAAGATGTCTGAAAGGTTGAAGTTACAGCTTTACCTCCGACTGTTACAAAGCGCCGACACTGGAGACTCCTTCTGATGAAACATCTCCTTACAGAATAGAAAACTTCACCATATCAGCGATTACACACAGTGTTTCACACACAGGACCCCGATCAGAATTAAACAGCACTGTTCATCATTAAGCGTGTTATGATGTCATTTGCAGAAGAAGAGCAGAATGAATAATAGTCTGAAGAAAAGTGTGAGTTCCTCCACTGCCACCTCTGGAACAAGCAATCAAGTCGTCCGGTATGGAGTCACTTCTACTCAGGTGATTATATTAACCTAATCTACATCTACGTAGAAACTCGAAATGTTCTGGAGGTTTTTTTTTTTCCATAATCAGAACTTTTAAATTGATTATAGTGAAAATTTGCACGCTATATTTTTTGTTTCTGTTATTTGTGCAATCGTGACTCTCACCCGTCCTTCCTTTTGCAGGCCACGTTGACGGTGAAGAACACGACACAGATTAAAGTTCCTACTCCAAAAGGAATTGACAGCTACACGTAAGTGAGAGATTTCTAGAACGATAATCCCGTTACAAATGATCGACTCGGATTCTGAAATGAACGATTTAATCATTCATTCCAGATCTCATGTGACTTTTCTTTTTTCTTGTTTCCATCAGTGTCAAAGAAACACACAAATACCAAGTGAAAAAAGACTGAGTGCTGCTGAGCTGATGAAGTCCAGTTCCCAGGACTACAGTCGGCAGAATGCAGATACTCTGCCTTGTTCACAGTCACAGGATTCTGATTGAGCACACCTTTGCTCGATCAAACACACACACACACACACACACACACACACACACACACATACACACACACTTTATAAGAGAGTTTCACTCACCATCAGGTTGTGAAGTCTACACTTAGTTAGTTCTGTACTCCTGATGTGGCCAAGCCTGTCATCCTATGTTTGGTGGTTTGGCTTGCTGCTATTTTCTTGAGTGGTGATTTTGCCTTTCCCAGTTCCTCCAGTTTATTAATCGACTGTCTCTTGACTTTGAACTTGACGGCTGTTTTATGATTTGTTTGCCTTTCTGCCTTTCATCTCAATATTTCTCTCATATGACTTGTAGAAACAATGCCCTGTATTTGTGCCATTAAAAGGATAGCTATGTGTGAAAAACTGCGTGTAAAGGCCAAAACGTAGTTTAAGTTGTTCAATATCCAAACTTGTAGTATATTTATAAAATGTTATTGAACTTTAAAAAAGATTGGTTATGAATTTGTTAAATATTGAAGATTTTCCAAACCCTTGTTATTTTTCTGCTATAAGATATGAATTATAGAATGTTACTCAGGCCAGCATCTTTATATCTAGTCAGTGTTACTCGGTCTACATTGGTCATACTACCGTAGAATAAACTGATGATGAATTTGTCAAATAATTTTCCTAATCAAGTTATGGGAATGTGATTTATTGTTGCCATAAGTATATATGATATATAATTAGTAGTTATTTAACCTACAGTATAATTGAGGGTGAATGTAAAGGTGTAGAGTAGCCTAAACCCATCTAAACCCATTAACCATATACATGCTTCTCAAATGACAAAAAATAAATAAATAAACACAAACACCTGCCCTTAAACCTTCCCAAAAAGGATTAATAAGGAAACAGTGTTTATTGTTTGTGGTCAAATGTAATACAATGTAACATGAAATCGAGAGACGAATAAAAAATGAAAAACAAAATGGCTCCTACACTCGTTATTCGGCAGCACGCAGAATAGCACTTGATCCAGCACGGACTTATTTTGTATTTTAATTTCGTATATTATTGTTGTATTCTGTGATTGTATATTGTTTTCTGACAGTTACTCATGCTCGCAATTTGAAGCCAGGAGAAAGAAAATCTGGTTATGAAATTATGAAATAATTTGTGTGCACATGGACGTTCTCGCTGTGGTTGCTGGGACTACGGTTGCCTTAGCGATGGCCTTGGGACTGCAATGACCACATGCAGTTCTACACTCAGGTCTCCTTTAGTGAACAGTGGACTAGTTCAACACACAGACTTCATATTAAACCATAATGAACTTTCTTTTACTCTCACACTCTCCGTCGTTCCCCAGATGAGGACGGGTTCCCTTCTGAGTCCGGTTCCTCTCGAGGTTTCTTCCTCGTATCATCATATTCTTGCCTCACCACCGTCGCCATCAGTTTGCTCAATAGGGATCAATTCACACATTTACACCTTTTAGTAGTGTGCTCATGGAATAGCTCATCACTGTGGGACAGAGCTTCTAGCGTGTTTGTTGGCTGTGGTGATGACTCCTCACCCAGTGGCCAAATTGCAAGACAGAGGAGCACAAGTGTCTTATAATTATCACGATTCCTTTCACCGAGTAGTACTGTAAGGCATGTTCTGTACATGGTAGGGAGTGTTCTGCAGATTGACATATTTGATACTCATAACCTTCGCTAGGACCCTGGGATCAGGCCACCGGGTCTTCGTGCAGGGCGAGGGCGAGCACACGGCATGCACTTCTGCAGCACTACCATGCTGTCACTGTTCAATGCTTGAGCAAGACCTTTAACCTTGAAATACTTCTTCCTAGTCAGACCACTCTCCATTCTAACAAGTTGATATGACCTTGGAATACGAATTTCAGCATGAAGATGCATCTCTGTCTGTGGTATTTGGAGTTTAGATGCAGCTTGTACTCACTTCCTTAGTTCTAACAGCCCTTGGGGGGGGGGGGGGGGGGGTGTTGCAGCTGGAGTTAACAAGTCAAGTATTCTTGGCAGGAGTTTGAACACCCCAGAGCTGCCTACCTAAACTGACTAGTAAACATGATAATGTCCTTAATCACATGGGAGTGACAGAGTGCCAAGCATTCATACTATAGGTGGAGACCTATACAAACCATCATCTAATTAAGGCAGTATGCCTCTGGCCATCAGAGGTGACAAGGTTATTTATATGCAGTCTGTGAACAGCCTAGAGTCTAGAGCAAAGCCATTTAAGGTATTGGAGTTGGAATACCTTTCCTTGTAAGGTAATAAAAAACATATATGGTCCTGAGACCATGACTCACTGATATGACCCAATCTGTGGCTTCCCAACATCATTAACATCTGATAGCCTTGCATATGAAACGGAAGGGGTTTAAGAAAAAATCGAATCTGGACCTTCTTCTGAAGTAATGGAGTAGAAACCACTGTTCTGACCATGGTGGTTTCCAGAAGAAAGCTTCTTTTTTTTTTTTTTTGTAAAAGAATGGCCACTTGATGGGGATGGAAATTGGCCTGGCCATGAATCTGAAGGCTCGGCCAATTGCAGCATTGAGATTTATACCTCTGTGGCATTGTTGGCAGCCTCCGTCCTTCGCTGACAGGGTGCTCAAGTGTAGTGGGGTGGGGGACACCCTTTGTTTGTCAAGTTGAGGGCACTCAGAAGCCAGCTTGTGGAGAGTCTGAGAGTGCAGTATCTGGACTTGTATGAGGTTGACCAAACGTATGTGGGAGACAGGTTGTAACATAGGGGTGCCTTTTTTTTTTCTGAAACCAGCACAGCCGATTGGATCGGCAATATTGTGTCCTTTTGGATCTATTATGTAATTTGGTGTGTTAAATCTAACTTAAATACCGCACTAGAAATATGCTCAAGCAAACATATATCTTTACAGAAAGACTTTTTTCTTGACTGGACTAGTCTGAACACGTTCATCCTTGTTTGAGTAGATAATGCTCATTGGGTGTTCAAATGGAGAGGTAGTCATTGTTATCGTTTTACACATGCAACATTACAGAAATTTCAACTGTGCTTTTTATAAATAATATTGAAACAGTAAATCTTGTTTTGGTTAAATGTGACCTTCTCACTAATAGGTAACAGACTAGTGCTAGGAGGAGTGGTGGTGTGCATCTAACTGAAACGCAGGAAACCTCTGGTGGTCAGGAGTGGTACTGCAACACACTGCTGTTGTACAATGTAGTGGATTAATTTAAATTGACTGAAATGATCAAACTGAGCTCTAACTGTCAGTACTAGTACACATGAAGAGACATTCCTAACCCAGCTAACAAATCTGCATAGTAAGTAAAACCCGTTGTTGAGAATTATACAGTATAATTATGATCATACATTAATGATACTCAAACTGTCATCTACTGCAATTACGTATGCAACGTATGCAATTACGTCTACCTGCCAATGTTTCATTCTGAGTTTTAAAGACATTTAACCCCAGACAACAGTACTACTATCCAGAGAAAACTAATCCCAAATACCCAGACCTGTGTGGAATAATAAAGCCCTGTTATCGACCACAGGACTTTAGGACAAATCCTTATTATAAAATGTCCACTTTACAGTTTCGAATGTGAAATTGTATATATATATATATATATATATATATATATATATATATATATAAAGTATCCTGTGTGTTATGTAAATTCCTGTTAGTTTTTTTTACACTTTCCATGTTTCAGGATAAGAAATGCTTACTTTATAAACCTTATACAATATACAAGCTTTACATAAAAATCAGCTTCAATGAATTAAAGGACTTGTAATGCAGAACTGCGTCTCGTCAGCATGTAGAACTGTTTCTTTCTTTAAGGTTAAGGCTTTACATAGTGATGTTATGGAGTTATTGTTAAATTGCCTAGTCGGTAAAAAAATTACATTAAATAAAACTCCAATATTTGCAACTTGTATATTTTACCTGTGTTCAGAAATGCATTCATGTGATAATGTATCTACAAATCTTCCAAACATTTCAATTATTACAAATATGCAACACAGTGCTATCTAAATATACCGCTTTAACAAATAACAAACGCGTTTCCCTTTTGCACGATCTTTATTATGGACTTTGACAGTGTGTGTAATTATGTGGTTTTGGTTCCAGTAAAAACAAAAAATAATTAAAGACATTAAACATCAAAGAAATAGTCAATATTGATTTTAAAAAAAGACCACCTAAAAGACGTCCTCGCGATGCTGAAAATAAATAAATAAATGAATCAAAGAAAATGATTGTGAAGTCACGTGTGAATTCCTCAGAAAGTAATTTCCCGGCTCACGTGAGTGATGGCTTCAGTGATGCTGATGGAAACAAACAATGGAATTAAGGATGATTGGGCGTGTTTAATTCAGATTAAATACTGAAAACCGTATGCACATCAAATACCTCTCAACCTCCAACCCAAACTCGCACAGATTCACTAAAACCTGCAGGTGTGGACGAGTGACAACAAACTGCACAGAGAGAGAGAGAGAGAGAGAGAGAGAGAGAGAGAGACTCAGTATGACCTTACCGTTCCTTTCACTAACATTATTTACTACATGAAGAAACCAAAACAACTACTGAAGATGTTAAGATGTTCTTCTGTTATATTCAGAACACACAGCATTTCTGCAGCTCTACAGCTCTAATCGTGCATTATCGCTGGTGTTAGGGGAACACCGTGCAGTAGAATGTTAACGTCAATGTGTTTTTCTTGTCTGAAACTATGAAATTATCTCACAAATAAACAAACAAACACACTGTGTGTATATATATATATATATATATATATATATATGTTCATACCGGCTCCGCTTCCCAGTTGAAGAGATTTTTCCTGAAATGCTCAGCCACGAGTTTGAGTTCGTACGTCCGAGTCACCTCACGCTTTTCAGTCAGAGCTCGTGAAGCGTTTGTGCGCTCAGCAATCTTCTGCAGCGCTTCATCCACTGTCTTCCTCTTCTACAAGTGTAATCATTTACAATTTAAATCTACAAATCCATCTATCTACAACGGTACCTTCTATGATAACACGTAATTCCTCACAATATGGCAACATTTCTGACATAATGACATCATTTTTATGAATGAAATTGCAATATAACGTATGCAGCATGTAGGGGCGGGGTTTAGCATATGATGGGCGGGGTTTGATCATGACCCAGAGGAGTACTGGCTGATGTGGCACACCTGAATAATAAACACTCTAAGTGCTAATGATTTTGTTGCAAAGTTGTACCATGCACAGCATTCCTGTTCATATTAATACACACAATTAAAGAATCTCAACTATTACATTTACATGTATTACATTACACCACAGCGCTGTTCAGTTCTGGATTCTGATTGGTCAGAAGGTGTGGATTAATCATTTTCTATAACAGCAGCTCAGACAGTAGCGCAGCTACTTTATATTAACGCACTCGCTCTAATACGTTACCGTTTCTATAGTAACAGCTCTTTCACAGGGACTCGTACCGTTCCACATAAACGGACTGAAAAAATGTGTAATTGTCGATATAGTGAAGTTTTCCGTAAAGTGATGTTCATTAAAAATTTATGGAAGGAGTCTCCAGTGTCAGTCTCAGAAATAATAGTCAGGATACGGAAACAGTGAGTGTGAGTGCTGAATTAATTCAGGAATAAGGACTGTAAATAACGCAGTGCCGTGGGAGTGGCGTACTCACTCTTTTAAGATCATCATATTGTCTTTCCAGGGCCTGTCTCTTTTCCGGGTCCTGCTCGTTTTTAATCCTGTTTTCTTGGATTATCAGTGGAACTTGTGTAGTGTCCACCACATCGGACACTTGAACGTTCAGGATCTGGGACGTGTAGGTCTCGCTGACGAAGCGAGGGGAATCTCCAAAAAATTCACTCAACATTACCTTCAGCATTCCCTAAATCACGTAGAGGAAAGAAGAATAAAGACTTAAACTTGAAACCGTAAACATTTTGGTTAATAATACAATGTTTAAAAGATTTATTGTGCTATATGCTCTTCATGCTACATATGCTATTGTACACATATGTATGTAATGCTTCACTGAAAGCCGTCGTGACATGAGGAACGCTTTAAAATACTATATTTATTCCATACTGTACACACCTTGTACCCGTAGTTGCACGGCGTCTGAGTCTTCCCCACAGCTTTTCTCACAGCCTCGCTGACATTTTGCTTCAGGTAGGAGAACTGGTCTTCAAATGAAGTCAAGCAAAGTTTTTCCTTCAGAGTGAAGTGAAGACGAACGGGAAAAAAAGAACGAGTGTAATGAGCGCCTAATGGCGAATCCTTACAAAAATACGTAGTATTAGAAAAAGCAAAGTGCATTATAATGGTATAGAAGAAAATAAGAGTCTGAACACTAACAGTCTCGGTGTGGTGAAGCCAGAAAGCAGTGAAGACATCAGCAAGATAGGTATTTCTTTCCTTGTCCCAGAACCAAGCATAAGCATATTCATCAGGACCGCACGACCCAACCGAATACACTGAAACAAGACGATTAAGGCTTTACAGACACTTTAACATGTCTAGACTCAGTAATTAGAGAAAGTGCTAACCGTTTCTGTCTGACAGCTCGTCCAGCATTGATCCAGCATGGCACGATTCCAAATAAACCACCATCTGCAAACATCAGGACTCATTCATCAATCTTTGAGCAAAGTAAAGACATGTATAAGTTGATACCTGATAAATCACCCCTCAGTTAACAGTTACTATAGAAACGATAACGTATCACAGCGAGCGCATTAATATGAACCTGTGATTTGCAGCTGCGCTACCGTCAGAGCTGCTGTTATGGAAAATTCGTCGACGCCTCCTGACCGATCGCGATCCAGAACTCAGCAGCGCCGTGATATCTGTGATCTAGTCTATCCGTTTTTAATAGGAAAGGATATGTATTCGTTTTAATACGAGATCTTTTAAAGATGTGAACTGACAGTAAAATACATACCTTTGAAAACTGGCCGCTCCATGACATCGTATTCACCGTGTTAATGAGATCATGTGCATAAAGCTGTAATAAAAAAAACAACCGATTGTTACGTTTCATGCCCTCGGTGTTATACGGTTATGATGCTCTGAAGAATCTGGAGATATTAGAGCCTCTACTCTCTCACTATGTTGTTGCTGCCAGTTCCTTCACATGTTATTATTATTACTTACTTATTATTATTTTCTTTCGTTCACTAACCATTCCATCTTTTAGAACAATGCATTTTTCGATTCAGAGAACCATCCTCAGAGACAGCGACTTAAGTTTACAGGTTATTCTGATGTTTATGTTCTCCGTATTCACAGCTTCCAAAATGAGAACAAAGCCTCATTACTGAGACAGCAGGAACACACCTGGTGTCAGTTCTGCGGCTCCAGGAGATTCAGGTACAGGTTGTACGGGTGTAGATCCATGCTTCTTCAGTCTGAGTGCACTGTGTTCCACGGTTTCTGGCTTAGAGAAGATGTTCACAGAGGCATTCGGTGGAGGAGGAGACAAACACCTTCCAGTCTATTAGCTCTGGTTGTATGAGGGGTGCAGAGGGATGTACCATGCTTATCTTATGCACTGAAGTGGTTGAGTGAGTCCAGTCAGAGGTTTAAGGCCAATAGAGGAATAAACCACTCCAGCCCTGTTAGTACCAGTAGGTCCGGTTGCATGAGCCAGTGCGAGCTGCTAGAAATATAACAACAGTCTATCCATCTTGGACACCCTGGAGTGTACGCTAACGGGCTAAACCAGCCATTAGAAATTCGAATCAGCAAGTCGTAGACAACACAGTCAGCATTTAAATGGATACACTACAAGGCCAAAACAACGGAAGAGCAAAAGTGAAATGGATCACCCCTTTGGAGGACAGAAAAACTGTCGCTCCAACCGAAGTCAGAAGATGCTCAAGAGAGTTCCGGATGTAAATGGGGTCCATCATATACGAAGGTGCGTAGAGAAAGGAGAAGACGTGAAGTACAGTATTTGTTGCAAATACGACATCACTGTGACGTTGGGACTTTGTTGGAAGGACTTGGGATGGTGCGCACGCTTGAGAGCCTTTCTGGGTGTTAAACAGCACAGCTGGAAATTCTGGCATATTGTGGTTACAGCAAACTGCCATCAAACAGTGGCACTGGACTTAATACTACTCCTCATCTGAGCCGATATCACGCAAGAAAAATGCGCTTTTCTTAAGCTGAAGGTCAGAAGACTTGCGAGTTGAGACATGTTTGTTTTACTTAAACTCCGCCCTGTGCGCGTAACTCTCACGTGATTTCTGGAAGTTGTGAATATCGATGTGAACAATATCAGTATTAAATCCTCACCGCGTAACTCAACTCGACCTTAAAGAGAGGAGAAAATTCACTGAACTTACTGTGGAATGAGGAAATCCAAAGATTCCATGAGCTCCATGGTCCGATAAGTAGATGAAGATAGAATCGTTTTTGTCACTAAAAGGAAACGTGATGAAATAAACATAACGATGCTTACAGATATCTTACATGATAATGAAACTTGATTATTTTCCCATAACAGCATGTCCGTAAGACTTTTATTTTGTTTATACCACAGCGATTTATTTATTTATTTACTAAAGCACAGCACCTTTTTACACCTTTCTCGTACTTTTTATCCTTTTATCGTTACATTTAATGTCATGAAACATCCTGGGAACAAGTTAGTTCCTGTTCTCACGTATGTTCCAGCAGCTATAAACACTCCTTCCCTCACCAGCCTCTGTTTTTCTCTCTCTCGAAATTAAGAAAAAAAACGCAACTTGTCGTCTTTTGTTCCCGAGAAACCGCAAAGAAGCGTAAACTCCTCAGAGCCTTAACCTCCAAGCCACCACTGCCCCAATATGGGGTGAAAGGTCATCAGAGTTAGATGTGGAACTGATGAATATGTCTAATAGAGACCTAATAGAGGTAACTACCTTTGTATGACTTTTTTTGATCCTGTTTTCTTAACAGCAGCCGAATCTCCACGCAGCACAGCCAGAAAGTTGTGAGCTGATACCTCCTGATAATGGACCATTTAAACAGAACGATTCTACAATCACCAAAAAAACCACAACAACACACAAGTCTAATCGGAGTACTTATTAGTTGCATGTTACCGAGCACATTACCTCTCCAGTGTAGTCCTTTGGAACCCCAGGGTAAACATTTGGGCCATTTGGGACGTTGATTATGTTTCCACATACAGGATTTCTGCACACATTAAAAATATATAAATATATGAAAAATATGAATACTGATTCAGACTATTTCAGAAGCTGCAGGAGATTTTTTTTCAATGGTAAAATACAGGAAGACAAGAGCTACAAGGGCTAAACGGCACTGCGAGAGTGGCATGACCCGTGTAGTCCAGTCTAAGAAATTTCACACTTCTACTGCGGAGCAATAAAACAAGGCCGACTCTGTAATACTCACTCTTTATTATTAGCGATATCATCATACATCATCACCACGATCTGTTCATCTGGAACACCGTTCTGTTGTGCGACTTGATAAGCGTGGCACACGTTGGCCTGAAAGAGAAACTGTAACTTTAGATCTGCATTTGAAGGGAATTACTTTACTGAGCTCTAAATAATATATATATATATATATATATATATATATATATATATATATATATATATATATATATATATATATATATA
Source organism: Ictalurus punctatus (assembly GCF_001660625.3). Taxonomy (NCBI): domain Eukaryota; kingdom Metazoa; phylum Chordata; class Actinopteri; order Siluriformes; family Ictaluridae; genus Ictalurus; species Ictalurus punctatus. The sequence continues at coordinate 28,358,972 of NC_030428.2, forward strand.
TATATATATATATATGTATGTATAAGATAATGTACCATATATTTATATTTGTATTGTTTGTACACAACCTCAAGCTGCTGTATTTAATATTCACACCTGATGTCTGTAGTTTTCCCAATCTTTAGAACCTGCTGCCAGGAGAACCCACTGTCTTTTGCTGTAGCTACCTCCCATATCGACTACAATGTTCCTGCAAAGCAGAATAATATCAAATATCACTGGACTAACAAAACCAACGGCACATCCGCCCGGGACGTTACACCACCACGCCACCAGAGGGAACCCTCCCCTGAATGCTAGGACATTTCTTCTTGTCATGTTCATTTCCTGTTTCCACAATACATGAAGTACACACGTTGTGCCTTGCACCCAAGTCTGGATTTTCAAAGTGCTGTGCTTTATTGTATAACAATCTATGGTTTGATATGGTGAAGTTTTCTTAAAGCAAGGAGACATTTATGTAACATTTATGGAAGGAGTCTCCAGTGCCAGTGCTTTTGTCTTATTAACTTTGAGAGAGAGAAAAAAGGGGAGGCTGGTGAGAAATGACTGTTTATAGCTGCTATAATGTAAGTGAGGGAACAGGAGTAAAAACATACATTAAAAAGTTATCATGTTCATAAATAAGTACAAACTCGTAAATGTTGGTAAAAAAAATGGTATAAAAATCATCATAATAAATAATCAATTTTAGTGTGGTAACACACACACACACACACACACACACACACACACACACACACACACACAGTGGTTACACTGTAATTACACTGTAATGTGTTTGTTGATACACGTGACCGCATCTTGCACATAATTAGTTCACTTTAATTAAATTACAGCATCATGCCAATATAGTTTAATGATAAAAACTCTTTCATATCTTTTAAACTGGATTATTAATGACACATAAAAGTAGAAATGTGTTGGTTCTTACCGGTTTTCAGCTCAGGGTTAGTTTCAGTGTCCTGAACAGACACATCAGAAGATTTTATAACTCTTTTATTTTCTTAATCACTTTCAGTATCAAGCGTCCCTCTTCAGTATGCCTCACTGTTTCCACGGTAACAAGGGTCACGTAATATATAAGGAGCGGGACGTTCTTATTCATGATTTATTTTTTATGCCAGTTTCTATCTGCGATGGGCACCTGAGAGTGAGGACAACGGGAAAAATAACAAGACACCAGCAAACACAGATTGATAAACTGCACTCGCTGACAATACATAGAAGAGGAGCAAGGGTTATATCCGATTCCACACCCCCACTTTATTCTGGGTTTATAATTAATTTAATCCATCTGGAAGAAGGTATAAGGTTCCCAAAGTTCTTCAAAATGTTTACAAGCACTCTTTTACACCAGCAGCAGTTAGAATATTGAATGGAATTAAGTAAGGGTAAGCACTTTTGTGTGAACTTTTATTCGGTGGTTGTTTTTAATTTGTTGTATGGTTGTGATTATTGTCTGAGTCTGGTGCATGTGTATAACTTTTGTGTTAGTCGAGAAGCCAAAGGAAAATTTCCACTTTGGTGGATAATAAAGTTCAATCAATCAGTCAAAGTGTCCTTGTGCTCATCACTAAACAGGAACTCAGACAGTCCTGAACACGTCACATTACAGGAACAAGTTTATCTTCTCAAAAGTGAAACAAAACAGCTGGTGTGTCTGTTTCCAGACCGTTGGTGAAACTCCCTAGTTCCTTACAAACACAGAAACAGGTCTGAGTCAAACAGAACTATGACTCAAAGTTTCATAGTCCGTTACAATTTTTACATGAACTAAGTTACCATTTTATTTGTTTATCAGATCATCGTTATTAATCTTATACCCAATAAAATTCCAATCCAGTATATGAAGTGTGATGGTCACTGGCTAAAAAGTGAAATAACTGACAGAGTTTTAAAACTCTTTGGAGAGGATACCTATCTTTGATAGGTTACCATGGCAACACTGTTTATAGAAGAACTGAAAAGCCATAAATATTAAAAATATACAGGAAAATTGGGCAACACACTAAATGACGCACACTGCCATCGTCACAGAGAAAACAATAGGCAATGCACTCTACTGCTCACGCCCAACCCGCAAGACTCCATTTCAAAAGGCATGTCGAAGCCCGTTTAAATTCAATTAAAATTTTATTTGTATAGAACTTTTAACAACGGACGTTGTCTCAAAGCAGCTTTACAGAAACATATAAACACTGGATAGAGATTTTAAGTGTGAATTTATCCCTATTGGGCGAGACGGTGGAGACGGTGGTGAGGAAAAACTCCCTGAGATGATATGAGGAAGAAACCTTGAGAGGAACCGGACTCAGAAGGGAACCCGTCTTCATCTGGGGAACAACGGAGAGTGTGAGAGTAAAAGAAAGTTCATTATGGTGTTTATATGAAGTCTGTGTGTTGAACTAGTCGACTGTTCACTAAAGGAGACCTGAGTGTAAAACTGCATGTGGTCATCGCAGTCCCAAGGCCATTGTAGCAAACGTAGTCCCAGCAACCACAGCGAGAACGTCCATGTGGAATTGAGGTCCAAAACCATTTGCATGGTACTTCAAGTGGTACCGTCCTCAGTGATCTCCAGGATGTAGCCTCCAGTTGATGAGAGCGCCATCCAGAGGTAGGGCATCAGGATGGATCAGGCGGGTCCGGAGAGCAGAAAGGATCAGGATCACTGATTGCTACAACTCATTTGGACAAGCCTATGAAATACTGGGAGAGTGTAGTCTGGTCAGACGAGAGCAAAATTGAACTTTTGGGCTGTGATACTACACACCATGTTTGGAGAAGAACTGTCACTGCACATCACCCTAAAAACACTACACCAACAGTGAAGTGTGGAGGTGAAGCATCGTGGTGTGGGGTTGTTTTTCATCACATGGTACTGGCAGACTTCATATAATTGCAGGAACGATGAATGGAGCCCTTTACCGGGAGATTCTTGAGAAGAATCTGCTGCCACCCACCAGGATGATGAAGATGAGACGTGGGTGGAGCTTCCAGCAGGACAACGATCCAAAGCATACAGCAAAGGAAACTCTCAATTGGTTTCAGAGAAAAAAATCAAGGTGTTAGAATGGCCCAGTCAATCACCTGACTCGAATCCATCTGAACAACATTTAAAGACAATATGTTTAGAAGAACGGACCAAAATCACACCTTTATTTTATATATCAAAATCACACCTATATTTATATATCTGGTAACCTCCTCCTCTCTGGTGACTCTGGGGGGTCTCAGTATTCTAATACTGCTTGACCTAAGTGCTGTGTTCGACACTATCTGCCACAAAACGCTCCTCTCCTGTCTCACAGACGTAGGTATCACTGGCGATTCTCGAGCTTGATCTCTATCATATCTCACAGATCGTAAATATTTTGTTTCTATTAAAGAAATCAAATCCTCCAATGGCCCCCTCATCCAAGGCGTTCCCCAGGGCTCTGTTCTTGGCCCTCTCCTTTTCATTATTTATATTCTTTCCCTCGGTTACATCATTCGTCTTCACAATCTGCAGTACCACTGCTATGCTGACGACACACAAATCTATGCAACCGCCCGGTCTGACATATCCATCTCAACCAGTGCACTAACAGCCTGTGTTCACGAAATAAAACAGTGGCTGAACAATAACTTTCTCAAATTCAGTGCTCGAAAAAACTGAAATAATGGCGTTTGTCTCACAAGCTCGCAGACGAAATATTGAAATAAGCCTGGATATTGACGGCTTCCTCAAAAAACCCTCTGATCAAATCTCTCAGCAGAAGTGCCTTTTTTCACCTCAGGCAAACTGCCAGACTGCATCCCATTCTTAGCATGAAGCAGTCACTGGTCCACACGTTCATAACGTTTTTTGGCCTCCCATCTATGCTGATGTCCAAATTAAAGTACATTAAAAACTTTACAGCACCATGTTATTACCCGTACACAGCGCTTTGAACATATTACTCCCACTTGGGCTGATTTGCACTGGTGATCTGTCTCCTGTCGCATTCAAACTTCTGCTCCTCACCTTCAAAGCCTTAAATGGTCTCCAACCCCAATACCTTTGTGACTTACTGCACATTTACACACCAACATTCTCCCTTCACTCCTCAAACCTAGGACTTCTCTGTGTCCCTAAACTGCGTCTCTCCACTGCTGGGGGTCGATCCTTCAGAGTAGCTGCCCCTAAGTTATGGAACTCGCTCGCCCAAAATCTCCAGAACACATCCTCCATTTAAAATCCTTTCTCTTTCCCAACACTACCTCTCTACTTCTGATGCCTGACTTTCTGGAATATTTTGTTTTGTTTGTTTGTCTGTTTGTTCAATTGTTGTTCGTTCCTGATTGTAACTTGTCCTTGAGCTATGGAAAGGCGCTATATAAATAAAACTTTAAAACAGATTTCAAACATCTTTAATAAATCATCTTCTAACAGTTTTCATTAAACATGAAAAAGTTACTTTTCACATAAAAACCATGATATTAAATTAATTTCATCAGTTACTTGAGTGCATTTAAAAATAGCAACTTTTTTTTTTTTTTTTTTTTTTTACTTTCACTTCACTAAATTGTTTGGTTTGTTACTTCCACTTTTAATTGAATAAGATTTTGACATATCTATGTCTTCACTTAAATATAATCTCTCAGTCCGTTCTTCAACCTCTAGGGACAACACATTACTCACCTGACTACATTATGATATTCATTAAAATGAAATTTGTAAGACTATTGTATTGTATTGTCATAATAATAATTGTTATTTTTAAGGTTGTGGTGGATCCCGAGCCTATCCCAGAAATTCTGGATAAAGACAACTTAGCATCACCAGTCTACCTGCCAGTATGTTTTTTAGAGGTGGGAGGATAAAGGGCAACTTAGCATCACCAGTCTACCTGCCAGTATGTTTTTTAGAGGTGGGAGGAAGCCGGAGATCCCAGAGGAAACCCATATGGACATGGGGAGAACATAGGAAACTCCACCGTACATTATTGTGTTATATTATCTACCACTTTTTTCTGTCATTAATGAAGTTTCCGGGCTAAAACACATAAATGGGCAGCACGTTGGAGCTTCCACAGCTTCCCAGTGGGATAGAAGCATCTCCTCGAAGCATGTTCAGCTGCCCTGTAATGTAGCAATAGCAGCAGCTTGATGTGTTTTGGAGAAAACATGTCACACTTTCCTTTAATGGTATCTGTGGTAAGCGGACATGGAATCTTCTGATGACACAGCATAATCCCTAACAACTGTGCCAAAAACACCCAAAAAAACTAGGATGCTGACTGAATGTGAAACTGGTTTCCTAAAATTGGCAAACTTTCAGCTCAGCAAATGATCTAAAGTGAAAAAACAACTCCAGTTATGGAGATGATGACGAACAGACGTGGTGTGTATAAAGAGAGGTGAGCTAAACAGACAGAATTAGGCTTTTGGTAAGAGTTGGGCTTAAACATCGTTCATTTCTTTTAATACTTTATTTTTAAGAAGCCTTGATAACTTCGGAATTGTGAGTATAACAGTAATTCCTGTAATACATACTCTGTTATACTATTCCTGCGTTCCAGCGTTATTTATTATTTATTTATTATATTATCTGTCATTAAGAAAATATTTTTTTAAAAATCATTGCGTTACCAATCCAGTTTTCATCTTGGCAACGATTGGATGATTTTAAGGATGAAAACGATTACTTTCAGGTAGTTTTAAAAACTTCCTCAAGAGTAGCAAAACCTTTCTCGAATAATAAATAAAATGTAGTGATTTACATATTTATTTATTCTTGTTATTTATTTGCAGGTTGGGTGTGAGGCATTTTACTTACATTCAATTAATTGTGTCTATAAATTGAATCAGAACATATTCTCATTAAAGCAAAATAAAATGATTAATTCCCAAATTCAAATCAAAATCACATTTATTCTCATAGCTAAAAGACCATTTAGACTTCCGTAGATTTTTTTTTTTTAACTATTTACGTTTTTATGACCCGTGATGCTGAATGAGAAAATAACATGACTTTACAATATAAGCTCACTGCCTTTCTTTCTTTATCTTTTTTTCTCCAGTTTCCAAGATGAGTAATGATCGCGGTAAGCTCACATGAACCTCTTTTTGTGGATTTTTGCTTTAATGGATTCAGCTTCAAATTTAAATACAACATTAGAGTAAAATCACGCTTTCACTTGAGGAAGCTCCTTCAACTTCATGATAGTTGCTTGTTGCTTGAAATCTTCCCAGATACACACCTGTTATATATATATATATATATATATATATATATATATATATATATATATATATATATACACATATACATACATACATACATACATACATACATACATACATACACACACAATCCCCTCTGAAAGTATTGGAACAGCCAAATTGTTGTTTTGGCTGTGCCAAATGTTTGTGCAGTTCCTCTGACAGAGTTTCGCTGTTTTCTCAGCTTTGAAGTGGCTTGCTTTTCTCCCATAGTCAGCTCTCTGGTCTTCATGTTGGCATAACCTTTTTAACAACAAATTTAGTCTTCAAAGGCGAAACGCAGGGCTCAAACCAAGAGTAGATATTCAGAGCTGTTAATTGTTTAATCAATCTAAACATGTTTGGCAAACTGAGGTGGTTATATGCACTGGATTCTATTTTTGAATGATTCCAACATTTTCAGACTATGTTGAAGACGCTGCACAGGGCATCCTGGATGTGATCGATAACTACGACAGACCAGGACACACATATTCTGATGGCTTGTACACCGACACGGACACGTACGCTCATGCTTTCAACAACAAACCCGGAGAGCGCGTTCCTAAAGCTGGAGCCGTAGCCGAGGCCGGTGTAGGACGAGTTGGAGCAGTGTGGAGCATCTTTTCAGCTGGAGCTAAAGGTCCAAATGCTTCTGCCAAGGCTGAGGCTAAACTTCTGGAAGCAGGAGCCATGGCTCGAGCTGAGCTTGGAAGTGTATCAGCTGCAGCTGGTCCAGTTAAAGTGAAGCTGGGCCTGGGGATTGATACTGGTGTCAAAATTAGTCCCACTAAAATAAAGGTAAAGCTTCTTGGCACTGGGTTGACATTCGGAAGCACAATGGGAATTTCTCTTTTTGGAAGTGAATTTAAAATAAAATTATGGTGATCATATTTGAAAAGAAATGTAAGATCTTTGTAAGATTTTATAATGATTTTCTAAGATAATGCTTCCTCAAACTGTAGATTCTAGCATTTACCATAATCCTCATGTTTAGTGTTTTAATCACAGATCTGTCCATCATTTCTACAATCAGAAACCTGTCAGATTACTGAACAAATAAATAAAATCAAATACTACAGCATACGATGCTTCCCCAGATTCATCTTTCCACACAGAGAATACTCTATACACAATATTATTTTAATAATCATGATATTTATCTATTCAAACTTCTTTCCACAGCACATATGAGATTTGTGGAGTTTTGTCACTTTTAGCTTTTAAAAAATTTATTATTATAAGTGTTTGTTTGTTTGTTTGTTTTTAAACTTGGTATGATATATATATATATATATATATATATATATATATATATATATATATATATATATATATATATATATATGAGATATTTCTAACTATGAGCATAAAAACACTTTTCTAAAATCAGACCAACATTAGTAGTGTTGGCCATTTCATCCCAAAACCCAGCTGCTAGCTGAAGAAGGACACTAGCTAGCTAGCTTGAAAATGAATTTGAATAATCAATCAGAACTTTATACTCACCGTTTATTTACGATATGTATTTACAACGTGTTTATGTTTGTGATGTCTGTCATGTTCATTCCTGATTTACTGATTGGCAGCTGGTTATGAGGTACTGCCCCTTTTCAGAGCTGGACCAATCATCATAAGTAGAAGCAGTGCATCCAGGGGCGGGACAAACAAACAGTGCACTGCCCAATAAACATCGTTGTTTTTTTTTTTGTGTTATTTTTACACAAAACTCACCTCGCACACATTCTGTTCATCCCCAGGGAAGCGTATTTCACGCCGACTGTCCTGTCCATGGAAATGTTTTGATTTTAATGATGAACAGTGTGAGACTGATTTTTGATCTGAGATGTTTAATCATTTGTCTCAATAAAATATTGAATTCCACCAAGATTGATGAATATTATAGACACTTTGGTAAACATTTCATTGCTGCATTTTAATGAAATTTAATGGGAATACTGACTTCCTGTGTAGTTTTCCAGTGGTGTATAATAAGGTTTCATACTGTATCGGGTTGCCAGGTCTCAGCAAAATGTCATTTCTGATTTACGGTATCTGCAATACCAATTTACCACAATACCATCGTCTGGTACGCACATGAGGCACTCTGTAATCCCACTTTCCCTCTCCAATCTTAGACACCAATCAGCCATAACATTAAAGCCACAGACAGGTGAAGTGTATAACGCTGATTATATCGTTACAGCGGGACCTGTCAAGGGGTGAGATATATTTATTAAGCAGCAGGTGAACAGTCAATTCTCGTCTTTTTAAAAACAGCCATTTTTAATTTCCTACTTTTTTTGATGCTAACAAAAACAAAAAGTCATCCTGAGTAAAATATTTTATTGCAACCAAAATCATATCACAAAGCCTGACAAAGACTATGATAAAGCACCAACAAAGGCAAACATGTGTTCTTATTTGTTGCATTATTATATTTACATAACAATGTGTAGAATATTTGTAATAATTAGATTGAAAAAAATTCTATATCTTCTACATCTACTGTATTTCTATTTCTAAAACCAAAGCGGCGCCCTGTGACTGCTTCATGCATAAACCTTTCCCCAGATGGTTGTAAAGTATGCATTTTCCATATTTATTTCATTATTGTTTCACAATTAATTCTCTGCTCAGTAATAATGTTCTCTGGGCTTCAAAGCTCTGCATATAAAGCATAACATTTATATATAAAGCATAATGAGCTAAAGTTAAAATAAAAGAAGGAATATAATACGCAAAGAATATTTCATTAAAATAACCTACAAATTGACGTGTACAGGTACTGACAGTAAGAGCTCTGTTTTATCTTTAATTTTAATAAAATGTTAATCCACTACATCGTACAACAGCAGTGTATGGCTGTTCCAGTCCTGACCACCAGAGGGAACAATCTCCTGCGTTTTCGAAAACAAAAACACCATATGCAGTACAAGACTGGTTATCCAATCTGCATCACAAAAACAGATTTTGTGAAAGCTTTTTTCTTCTTCTTCTTCATATTAACGCTGGTGATTAAAAGAATATAAAACATTTAAATAAAACGCTACAACAAATCCGTACTTTAAGACAAATTAGACCCCTTTATATGGTGGGCAGACTGATGGTTACATCATAGCACAGACGGAGTGCTAGAGCCCTAGCAGGAAGTCCAATCACTCTTCATTCACCATGTCCATCAGGAGTCAGATGTAGGATCTCCCCAGTGTGTTGGAATTTCTTAATACCGATGCATATGAACACACACGGGATACATATATCGAATTAATAGAAAATGTGTGAAATGACACGAAAAGGTTAATTTTTTCTAGTATTTTTATTATCGATGTACATAAAATATCAGATATATTAAAGATATAATAAAAGCTCACTCAAATCCGCAGAAACGCTACCAAAATACAGCCAGAGGAAACAGGATGAGACAGGATCAAAGGATATAATATAGTCTAATTATTATTATTATAGTGATAGTTTATAGTGATAGTCCACGGGCAGCGGAGGCTCAGTGTTTAAAGGCTCTGGGTTATTGATCAGAAGGTCGGGAGTTCAAGCCCCAGCACTGAGAAGATACCACTGCTGGGCCCTTGAGCGAGGCCCTTAACCCTCACCTGCTCAGATGTAGAAATGAGATAAATGTAAGTCGCGTCTGCCAAATGCTGTAAATGTAAATGTAGTGTCATAGAACATCGAACAAGGTCATTATACAAATCTAACACAGTTCACTTCATGTGCGTAAGTGCAGTCCGCAATATACAACACCAGACACGAGCATATTTATCTTCCTGAGGGGTGAGAGGTACAGTAATGAGAGTAAAATACGCAGGACACGGCTGAAACAAACGAGACGAGTGAAACTGATCAGAGGAAGTGATCAGGATGCACCTGCGCATGATATTCTCTAATATCTAATTGGTTCTGTTTTCCAAAATATGAACAGATGAATAATTTACACGGTAAACGTGATAACGAGCGCTGTTCGAGTGCCAAGTACGTTTTTTTTAGGGCCTCTCGTTGTCCCAGTTCAGACACACACACCTCTAACACCTAGTGTTCATGATCAGCCATTACACAGGTTCCTACACACTGATTATGTCCAAGTGCACAGAGCACGCAAATGAGGAAATCGGTGGAATTTGATGAATAGTAGATTACTAAAATGTAAAAACAGTGGTAAACAGGAAAAGGGTGTGTGTGTGTGTCGGGGGGGGGGGGGGGGGGGGGGTTCTGTGTGTCCTTGCTTGCATTTTCTATCTCAGTAAATATGTTAAACTGCTGATTTATCTGAAACCCCATTTCTGTTTTCCTGTAAATAACTTGATGACTCAGGATATAAAATAAAAAGTGAACGTTTATTGGTTATAAAAACCCCAACCCCACCCCACTGGGTATAAATACCCCAACACACCCCTTCAGGACACTCGCTCACACTGACACTGAATTGAAGCAGCCATAGGAGAGAAAATCAAGGTAAGAATCAAGACATTTCTACTTTTATGCAGCACTAATAATCCAATTCAAGAGAAAAACCCCAGATAATCGTTTAATAACGGAATGCTGTAATTAAAAAAAGATAAACATTTTTAGACTGGTCAATTGTTCCAACTAAACCATTTACAGTGTATTGTGTAAGTAATAAGATTACGTGATAAGCGGAGTGACTGTTACTACCATGAAGTTGATTATTTTTCCATAACAGCGTTTCCTCGAGTGTATTCATTTAACATCACAACAATTTGCCAACAATTATAATTTTTCATTTATTAATACATTGCACGTCATTTTTACACTTTTTTATCTGTTTATTGTTACATTTAATGCTTGTGAAACGAGTGAGTTCCTGTTCTCACTTGCGCTATAGCAGCTACAGACAGTCGTTCCCTGTGACAGTCGTTCCCTGTGAATGAGCTGTTGCTATAGAAACGATAACGTATTAGAACAAGCGCGTTGATTTAAACCTGTGACGTGTCCAATCACGATGCAGAATTTAGCAGCGGTGAAGTGCAATAAATACAATTTATTTATTTATTTATTATAATACTCAGTTTTGTTGATTCACTGACATCAAATAATTTTCTGCTTTGTAGGAACATTGTAGTTATACAATATGTTATACAATATGGGAGGTAGCTACAGCAAACAGTGGGTTCTCCTGGCAGCGGGTTCTAAAGGTTGGGAAAACTACAGACATCAGGTGAGAATATTATAACGAGAGGCTTGTTTGCTTACAAACAAAATAAATATGGTAAAATATTTTGTAATATTAGAAAAATATCATGCATCGCACATTCTATGTTGAGGAAGATGAATGAATGAATGAATGAATCATCTTGTGTTTAAAGTTTGGTACGAAGCTAAACTGAGCGTTTCTGTTACAGGCCGACGTGTGCCACGCGTACCAGGTCGTGCGCCAGAACGGGATTCCAGATGAACAGATTGTGGTGATGATGTATGATGATATCGCTTATAATGAAGAGTGAGTATTATAGATTAGAAGTAGAAGTAAAGATTTTCACATACAGTACATGGTCATTCCTCTGGGTCATGTGCAGTCATGGGAAACAAAGAAAGTACACCCTTCTTAAATTCTACCTTTTTATTTATCCGAGCATAAATAACACTTGGGTGGTCCTCACTAACTTTGATAAAAATGTGTAGTCATTTTTCTCCAAAAAGTAAACCAACCAGAAACCGTCCTACTGCCACGACCACTGAGAGAGCAATCAGCAGCCAGCTGTTCCTAATCAAATGCACAAGGTTAGTTAATGATCCAGAAGTGACAACTTGTTTAAAAGCAGAACTTTTGGCAGTTCTGGAGCACTCAGGTGTGTGTCTACATCATGCTAAGGAAAAGGACATGGGTCGTGACCTCAGAGATGCAACCTCATCAATCTGGGAAGGGCCAGAAGGCCATCTCCAAATCATTTGAAATTCATCATCCTACAGTGAGAAGAAATTTTGTACAAATGGAGAGCCTTCAAGACAGATGCCAATCTTCCCAGTTCAGATAGTTTAATACGCACAGCTATAAGGATAACCTCAAAGAGCTACATCATGGGACCTACAGACCTCTGTAAGCACATTAAAAGTTTATGTTCATGATGGCACAATCAGAAAAGCACTGAAGAAGTATGGCTTTTAGGGAAGGGTGGCTAGGAAAAGAACACAGAGTGACTTAAGTTTGCAAAATTGCGTCTGAACAAACCAGAAAAGATCTGGAACAATATCCTTTAGATCGATGAGACCAAGGTGGAGATGTTTGGTCATCATACACAGCACCATGTTTGGCAAAAAACAAAACCAAACTCTTCATAACAACTGTCAAGTATGGTGGGGGAGGGATGATGATTTGGGCTTGTTTTGTTACCACTGGACCTGAGAAACTTGCAGTCATTGAGACAATGCTGTATATTCCACTTTATATCAGAATATTCCTGAGACATATGTGAGACCCTCTGTCCAGCAGCTTAAGCTAGGCTGAAATTGGGTCATGCAACAGGACAATGATCCCAAGCACATTAAAAAATGGAAATCCGAACGGTTAAAGAAGAAAAAAAAATCAAGGTGTTGGAATCACCGAGTCAAAGTCCAGACCTCAACCCCATTGACATGCTGTGGAGGGATCTTAAGAGAACTGTGTATAAACGAATGATTTTAAATATCAGTGAACTGAAGCAATGCTATAAAGAAGAGTGGGCCAAAATGTCTCCAATGTTTCTGTGAGAGACTGATAAACTCCTACAGACATACTTTAATTTCTTGTTGCTAAAGGTGGTTCTACATGTTACTGAATTTTAAGCTGTACTTTATGCAATTGGTTTACTTTTTGAGAAAGATAGTGACAATTGTTGTGTTTTTTGTTGTCACTTAAGTTAATTTGTTTGATTATAGTTGTTGGTGAGGACCACACAGTTGTAATTTAGGCCCTGATGAATAAAAATCATAAAATTGAAGGAGGGTGCAGGGACGTGCAGAAGGGGGCGCTCTGGGGGATCGAGCCCCTGCCCTTTTCCTAAACGATTTAAAAGTGCCCCTCTCGACATTAATTCATGAACAATTATATTACGTAAAAAGCGTTTGAATTCAAATGAACACGAGCGCGTGCACAAAACAGGAGCAAATTAATCACAAGACAGTCGGAGGACGTTCCTATTTATTTGTCTGACTCGAGTCTGCCGTCAGATAGTCTCGTTGTCATGACGCAGACGGGTACGCTGAGACCACGAGCTCTTCTGCGAAGCTTCTCGTAATGTTAGCAGCATATTATACGCTCATCCCCGCTAGTTTTCACAGTGATTGCGAGGAATGTGTTGTAAGTACTAGCTAACACCATAGCTTAACCATACACCGATTACCCTTCCCCACACGGCACCACCCCTACTGTTGTTTTGCTTTTTTTATATAAATAAAAACCATTTAGTTCAGCTGGAGAACCTTCATCTGACACCACAATTATAAACCGAAAGCGTCTGCTCCGTTCAGCACGAGCTGCAGAGTCGCAGCACAGAATAATATAGCCCTCTACTTTTAACATTTGAGTCCAGGGGGTATGGGGCACAAGGTGGGGGACACGCTGGACAGGGTGCCAATCCATCACAGGGCACCATCACACACATTCACACACTATGGATATACAAAATCAGCCTACAATACATGTCTTTGGAATGGAGGGGAGAACCCGGAGGGAACCCCTGAAGTACGGGGAGAGCATACAAACTCTGCGCACACACAGGGCGATGGCGGGAATCAAACCCCCGACCCTGGAGGTGTGAGGCAAACGCACTAACCATTAATCCACCGTGTGAGGTGGCAACGCTACCCACCGCATCACTGTGACACCAGTTATATAATTATGTGATGAATAAGTAGTCATAAGTAAAAATGTGATATTTTTCTGCAGGAACCCTTTTAAAGGTAAAATCATTAATGAACCAGATGGCCCAAATGTTTATACTGGGGTTCCAAAGGACTACACTGGAGAGGTAATGTGTAACACACAGAAATGAAGTGTTCCGATACTTATTTGAGGTTGTTTTTTTGCCATTGTGGAATCTACCATTTGAAATTGTCCGTTATCAGGAGGTATCAGCTGATAACTTCCTGGCTGTACTGCGTGGAGATTCGGAGGCTGTCAAGAAAACAGGAAGAAAAAAAGTCATACAAAGGTATTTACCTCTATCAGGTCACTTTCATTATTATATATTGTTCAGATTGTTTCAGACGTGAGCTTAACTTAAATTTTAAAAAGTCAAAATTCATTATTTTCCCACATCTTTCTAAACTGAGAAAAAAAAAAGAAAACTGAGTACTCAACCCCTTCAGATGAGTACTTGTTAGAACCACCTGCTGCAGATTTAAGTGAGTTTGGGTAAGTTCCTATCAGTTTTGCACAGTGTTTGGGATTTTCACCTGTTCTTCCTGGCAGATTTGCTCCAGGTTCTTAAGTTAGGAAATTTCATCCTAAGTGATTAAATTCTATTACCTTCGCTTTAACTTCCTTCGGATGCTCCTGTCAGCAATCAGACCACACGACCGGGCGGTATGACCAGTTCCTTCCGTTCTCCGTACTCTTCTACTCACATCGTTCTGGTACAAGTTGATCTTTCTCTCCATAGGATGCTCCAGAATTGTACAGGATTTTTATTAAAAAGAAGTTTTTGGCAACCTCTACTCTATTCCTTCTGTTTTGAGGCTCACCAGTGGTGTACATATTGTGGTAAACCTTCTGTATTTACTCTGGTGAAGTCTTTGACACAGATACGCCTACCTCCTGGAGGATGTTCTTCATCTGGCCAGCTCTTGTGAAGGGATTTTTCTTCACCAGGGAAAGAATTCTTCTGTCATCCACCACAGTTGTTTTCTGTGGTCTTCTGGGCCTTTTGATGTTCCTTTGCTCACCAGTGCATTCTTTCTTTTCAGGAATGGAATAAATACTTTTTATAATAATTGAACTTTGGCCACACCAAATGTTTTTGCTATTTCTCTGATGGGTTTGTTTTGAATTTTCAGCCTAATGATGGCTTACTTCACTGGCAGTGGCGGCTCTTTAGACTTCGTACTGAGAGTTAACAGCAACAGATCCCAAATACAAACGCCACCATTGACATCAACTCTAAATCTACTGTCTACTGCGGTAGACAACAAAAATAACAATACACCTGACTGTATAATGTGTTTGGACATATTGTGACCTTTATTATTTTCATTATGTTCTGTTTCAGTGGTGAAAATGATTCTGTCTTCATCTACTTATCAGACCATGGAGGTCATGGTGTCTTTTGCTTTCCTCATTCCACAGTAAGTTTAGTACATTTTCTCTTTCTGTATAGTATTTAGAGATTGAATGTTTGTAATGAGGATTTAATACAGACCTTTTATTTAGCCAGACCTCAAACATAACTACAGACCTAAGCACTATTCAGAATTTACAGGAGAGATACACAAGCTAGGGTGAAGTTTCAGTAAAACAGTAAAACATTTCACGCTAACACTAATGTGTTGGCTGTAAATACACTCAAAAACCAGGGAATGTTATTCAAGAATAATATTTACATTCACAGTTATGGCATTTGACAGATGCCCTTATCCAGAGCTCAAAAACACATCATGCTCACTAGGTCATGGACCATCAGTCTAAAACCCCTGTTGAAGAACCCTGTTGTTTGATGATAGCTAGTGACTCAGCTGTTTGGACAGACAAGGGAAATTTGTTCCACCACCAAGTTACCAGGACAGAGAAGATCCTTGTAGGGCAGATAGAGGAGGCCAGTGCAGGGAGCGTAGCAATGGGGACGTGTAGGACACTTATCCGAGCGCTGGTTTCCCGATGCTGAACCTACTAGTTAGATGAAGTGTGAACGAACCGGAAGCAACAACTCTCTAGATGCTCAGATCCATACTGTATAATACGGAGCTCATGAAACGTAATAATCAGCCGTTTTCTGTTACAGCTTCACGCACATGACCTTTTTACGACAATACATACAATGTCAAAGAACAGCAAATTTTCAAAGGTACGTATTTACATTCGAACACATCTATGTACATATATTATCATCTATTTTTTTCTATTAATACAGGTAATAGATTACAGGTTATACCACGGCGCTTTTGAATTCTGGATCCTGATTGGTCAGAAGGTGTTGATTAATTTTCTATAACAGCAACTCTGACAGTAGCACAGCTTCACAGCTTCAAAAATCAGCTTTATATTAATGCGTTCGATCTAACATGTTATCGTTTCTATAGTAACAGCTCGTTCACCGCGACTAGTTTTATTTCATTCCTACTAACCACCAGTGCCGGTAACTGAAGCTCTTGACTAAAGGCTCCTGCGCAACCACCACATGATTGGCTGATTAAATATGTAATTACATGAATGAGTAGGTGTACAGGAGTTCCTAAACAAGTGGGTGGTGAGTGTGTGTGTATCTGTGTTTAGATTTGTTGTGCTTGCCAAGCTGACAATCAGAATTTTGGTCAATCCTGGTCAATGTTTGCAGATGGTCCTGTATTTGGAAGCGTGTCATTCTGGATCAATGCTGAAGGGGCTGAAGGACCACAACGGTTAGTACAATTTCGATTGACCGAAAAGCCGTAGTTATGCTAGGTTTAGCTACGTTATTCTCATACTGTATGTCTAAAAGTCCTTTAACATGTTCTTTCAGTGTATGGAGTTGCAGCGTGCAAGCCTCATGAAAAGAGCTATGCTTGTTTTAAGGATAAGAAAATAAATGCTTGGCTTTCAGATGTCTTCACCGCTGTCTGGCTACATCACACCAAGACAGTTAGTGTTATATATGATGAATACACACATGGAAATATATGAAAATATACATATTTATTTCTTTTTTCCTGTTCTCTTCATTCTGAAGGTGAAACTTAACACGACGTCATTTGGAGATCAGTTCGACTACCTGAAGAAAAAAGTCACCGAGGCTACGAGAAAACCTCAGACGCCATGTAACTATGGCGACATGGTATGTTAAATAAAATAAATAAAGCATTTCAAAGCCCTCGTCATATCATGATGGGTGACTAGTTAGTGAATAAAATGAAGCAGTACCTTTAAAAAGAATTGAAATCCTTTCCAGGATAGATCATTTTAACAATGGAACACAAATACAAATTCATTACAGGTTTTGTTCTACAGCGAAACAAATGATTTACCGTTGCGAAGGTTGTATGATCAACGGAAAATATTATTCAACAGCAGCGTTTAAATGCGTACAGTGTGTCTGTTTAAAAATGTCTATTTCATTCTCTCTTTCTCTACATTATTTAGAACATACGTAAAGTAATGCTGAGTGAACTTCTTGGCGAATCACCCGACTCTGTGAGGGGAGCGGGGCCAGGCCAGCCTACGAGCTTCCGAGTGTCTGATGTGGTAGACGCTACAGAAGTTCCACTGCTAATCCAAGAAAACAGGATTAAAAATGAACAGGACCCGGAAAAGAGGCAGGCCCTGGAACGACAATATCATGCGCTTATAAGAGTGAGTACGCCACTCCCACTGCACTGTTATTTACAGTCCTTATTCCTGAACAGAAATATGCAGTCAATATGCTTGTAATGTAATATGTAATAAATACTGTGTTGCTGTGATAGTGAAATAGTTCATTTAATTTTGTTCAGTTGTATTTGTATAGAGCAGGGGAGTCTAATCTTATCCGGAAACAGCCGGTGTGGTGCAGCTTTTCACTCCATCCAAGCAGGAGGCGCACCTGATTCCACCTGTTTAATCAGCTGTTCTGGGCTTTCAGTAGACTCAGGTGTGGCTTCTGCTCGGTTGGAATGAAAACCTGCACCACACTGGTGCAGGTTATATAGTTATATAGAGCTTTTAACATTGGACATTGTCACAAAGCAGCTTTATGGAAATCTGGATAAAATTTTTATATGACGGATTTTTATTTTTTTTTTAAATAATGGAACTTTTTAATATTTTATATGAAGGTTTTTTTTTATATATTTTATATGAAGGATTTTTTTTGTATTTTATATGATGGAATTTTTGTATATTTTATATGACAGAATTGTTTAAGTTTTTTATATGACAGAATTTTTTTATTTTATATTTTATATGAAGGAATTTTTTAATTTGATATTTTATATGACGGAATTTTTAAATATTTTATATTTAATATGACAGAATTTTTTATATTTTATATGACGGAATTGTTTTATTTGATATTTTATACGACAGAATTTTTTATATTTTATGTGACGGAATGGTGTGATGAAGTGGAGTTACTGTTACCAGCCTGAAGATGATTATTTTCCTATAACAGCACATCCCCAAGGGTTTTCTTCCTCTCTAACACTACGGCGATTTACCAATGATTCATTTTTTATTATTATTAAAGAACAAGATGGTGTACTTTTTGTCTGTTTATAGTAACATTTAACGTCTATTAAACGAGTTAGTTCCTGTCATGTTATGAAAGATACTGTATAAACAAAAACAAAATGCAGCTTATCATGTGAGTGAGAAACTACAAAGGAGAGTAAACTCGTCTGTCCTGAAGATGTCGGAAAGCTTAAAGTTACAGCTTCACGTCTGACTGTTACAAAGTGCTGACACTGGAGACTCCTTCCATAAATGATACATAAACATGTCCTTACAGCAAACTTCACCAGATCGACGATTACACACTTTTAAAATCACACCCCACAAGTCATACGCTAAACCCCGCCCCCACCTGCTACAGTACATACAGGTTATTCTGTTATTGCATGAGGAAAAATATCCATCATGTCAGAAATATTATTCAGTAATGAATTACATATTACCACATACAAAAAGGCATGTGTATTTTTAGTAATTTTAGATTCATATATTATATGTTAAATTTGTATATTGTGATTACATTTGTAGAAGAGGAAGACAGTGGATGAAGCACTGAAGAAGATTGCTGAGCGCACAAACGCTTCAAAAGCTCTGACTGAAAAGCGTGAGGTGACTCGGACGTACGAACTCAAACTCGTGGCTGAGCATTTCAGGAAAAATCTCTTCAACTGGGAAGAGGAGCCGGTATGTACTCCATCCATCCATCCATCTTCTATACCACTTATCCTTTTCAGGGTCACGGGGAACCTGGAGCCTATCCCAGGGAGCATGGGGCACAAGGCGGGGTACACCCTGGACAGGGTGCCAATCCATCACAGGGCACAATCACACACACACACACACTCACACACCCATTCATACACTACGGACACTTTAGACACGCCAATCAGCCTACCATGCATGTCTTTGGACTGGGGGAGGAAACCAGAGTACCCGGAGGAAACCCCCGCAGCACGGGGAGAACATGCAAAGTCCGCAGACACAGAGCAGCGGGAATCGACCCCACGACCCTGGCGGTGTGCGGCGAATGTGCTACACCACCCTGCGCCCCCAGTAAATATAACATGACTTGCGTAGTGTAATGGATTAAGAATGTAAAGGTCAGTGAAAATACTGTAAAACAGCAATTTGGTAGGTGCATTAGGCAAGATTAGTCAAATCGTTGTACTGGATCTCATGTGAATTCAGTCAACATTGGTCAGGTTAGGTCTCTAAGGGTTAAACAGGTGGAGTTCAACAATAGTGGAATGTTATTTTTACTCCTCTTTATAGTCCCCTTTCTGTTCCCTCCCATGTACACGAAGCTCAGTGCTAAACCAACAGTGCTAAGTGGAGTTTGATTAGTGTTAGGACAGTCATGATCTCACTTTAAAGTGATGATTTGGGGTGTTTTATTAATTAAGGGCATTGCTTTACTTCCTTATTTAGATATAGATGATAAAAGTACCAAGTAACATATCATCACACGTAGATTCCTTAGCTTTATGCTAACATTGCTTGATTGTGTGGTTCTTCAAAAGCATGGCCTTTCCTCACTCTTACCAGCTGTGTTGATTCTCTTATAAAACAGCAATTTACTAACAATTGCAGGTTTTTATTTATTTATTTATTTATTTGTTAAAGAATGACGCTGTATTAATTTCCATCTCTCTCTCTCTCTCTCTCTCTCTCTCTCTCTCTCTCTCTCTCTCTCTCTCTCTCTCTCTCTCTCTCTGCAGTTTGTTATCACTCCTTCACACATACAGGTTTTAGTGAATCTGTGTGAACATGGATTGCAGGTTCAGAGGTATGTGACGAGATTCAGTTTTCAGTATTTTGTACCGTAATCTGGAATTTACCACGTCCAGTCTTTTAAAAAAAAAGTATTTCATTTAAAATTTTCTCATTTCTTTGTTTCCATCAGCATCACTGAGGCCATCACTCACGTGAGCTTTGAGATTGCTTTCTGAAGAAATCACACACGACGTCACAGTCATTTTCTTTTACGCTTTTTCTTCTTTCAGTACTCTAAGGATGGCTTTCAGAAAATGTCTGATCAGAATTCAGCATTTTTTGATGCTGAATAACCAAGAATCATCTTGCTGCATGTGCAATGAATAATCATGTTTAAATTCTAAATACCAGATTTACTGTAAGCAAAAAAAAAGTTGTTGTTTTTATTTGTTAAATCAATATATTTCTAAAGTAAAATGTGTATAGAGCATTTTTTAAAATTTTTTAATTGCATTTCTTCCATGAGGCACATTTTGCCAAACAGATTTTATGTCTGATGTGAATGATTTGAATAATTTTCCATAATTATATAATTCTCAACAGCAGGTTTTACTCACTAGGCAGATTTGTAAGCTGGGTTAGTAATGTCTCTTCATGTGTATGGAAGTATAATAGTGCCAGATGTCCTCAAGGAAAAATGGCATGTTCAATTATATAAATTGAATAAAAACATATTTCAATAAAAATACTTGAATTTTTCTGCCCAATTTGACACAAATTGAAAATAAAACACAGCAATATCAATGCGTGAATTAGTTTCCTCTGCAATTCATTGGGTTTGTATATTTTGACTGAAAACAAAAATCCAGCATTCAAAATTCGATACACACATATTCACCTTCCTGAAATACAGTTCCAAAATATTCAGTTGTTAATATACCATCTTCATTATTCGTCAGGTAATATTTCAACACATTCTGTTTCAACCTCACAAATTCAGGCTGCAAAAATTCAGGTCTTAAAATTCAAGTCTTCACATCCGGGTCTCACAGGAAGAGCGATGGATTGCAGATACTATTGTAACATGTTGCTCTGGTCCGCTCCCAGTGGTGGGATTGTGCAGACACGCCACAAGAGAAGATGAACCTAGCGGACTGGAATAAAGTTGGCTTGACGTTGGACGTTCGGTATTCGCAGATATGCACAAATTAATTAAGGGACTGTCTCTAAAGTTACATACGGCATTGTTATACATGTTTCTAACTTCAATAGCATTTGAAGGGAATGACTTACAGTCATATAACCAACTGTAAAGTGTTCATCTAGGTGTCAGCTATTTTTTGCTTTCAACAGTTTTACAGATCTGGTCAGTAAACACCTTGAAGACCCTAAGGCTTACACACACATTTTATTTGTCGATTTCAGTTCAGCTTTTAACACTCTGCGGTCTCGCATGCTCATTCAGAAACTGAAACATATGAATGTTAGTCTCTTTTAGTCTCAATTGGTATTTTTCCTTTTTAACAAACCAGAAGGTTAGAGTCAGAAGGTTAGAGTAAGCAATGCTCTCTCAGAGTCCAGGCTGATCAGCACTGGTGCTCCTCAGGGCTGTGTTAGCTGTTCAGTCCTTTTTACACTCTACACTAATGATTGTACTAAACTCCACCCTGAGAATTACATTATTAAATTTCCAGATGATACAGCTATCCTTGGCTTTATGCACAAGGATAGAAGTTCAGTAGCTGATCATACAGAAACTGAGAATTTTGTTCAGTGGTGTGACGGCAATTGTCTTGTTTTAAATGTAACCAAGACTAAGGAGATGGAGTATAACCCGAAGGCCATAGGTGATCCCAGGCCTGTAGTCATCAACAACGTACCCATTAGTCAGGTTTGCTTTTATAAGTATCTTAGTGTACATATTGACGATGCACTCACCTGGAGGGCCCATGTTGAGAATCTCTGTTCCAGACTCCAACAGAGGATGCATTTTTAGTGTGGTGGATGTAAGTACAGAGAGCCCTTACTGGATACAGTAGGTGCAATTTCTCTTGTTCCCGTGTGAGGAACAGAGGAGGGCAGAATGCCTGCATCACTACCGGCTGGGCAGCAGAAGTAGACACTTTAATAATATAATCCAGCCTGGGATATAGGA
Source organism: Ictalurus punctatus (assembly GCF_001660625.3). Lineage (NCBI taxonomy): Eukaryota > Metazoa > Chordata > Actinopteri > Siluriformes > Ictaluridae > Ictalurus > Ictalurus punctatus. The sequence goes on from NC_030428.2 coordinate 28,381,417, forward strand.
AAGTCTTGACTAGTCCAGGTAGTCAAGGCAGGTAGGGGAAATAGAGAGAGGTTGCAGATCTCCTACTCGCTTGTGAGATGTCAGGGCCACAAAAGAGCTACCTTTATCTCAAAAGCTTTTCTGGATGGTGACTCTAAGGGCTCAAATGGGGCACCTGACAGACCTTCCAGGACCACAGAAAGGTCCCAGGAAGGTACGCGTGGTCTGTAGATGGGCCTCAGCTGTCTGACACCACACATAAACCTCGATGTTAGTGGATGTTGCCCCACAGAGGCTCCATCAATAGGGGCATGGCTGGCCTAAATGGTGGCCATGTAGACCCTAGTTGTAGAAGGAGCCAAACTTAGTGCGAAATGTTCCTGTAAGAACTCCAGGACTGTAGCTATTGCACAGTTTACTGGGTCTAACTGATGTTCCTCATACCAGGATACAAAAAGTTGCCACTTGAATGCATACAATTTTCTCATGGATGGTGTAGGATCATTTGCTTCTCCAACCTACATTGGCCCTGCGAGCTCACAAATTCAAACTATAAAATTCATTAAAAGATCTATCTTAAACTTAAGATAAATAAAACTCATGAAGACTGGATTCAGATTAAGTACGTTTATTAGCAGTCAAGCAAGACAGCAAATAATCCAGTTGGCACCAGGGATGCACGTCACATGAAGATCTAACTTGCACCAAAGCTTCAGTGGCACACAGTCTCTTTATATACAGTGGGGGAAATAAGTATTGGACATTCTAACCGAAATGTATTTAATACTTAATGGAGAAGCCTTTGTTTGTAATGACAGCTTCAAGATGCTTCCTGTATGAAGAAATTAGTGGGCCACATTGTTCAGGTGTGATTTTGGCCCATTCTTCTAAACATATCGTCTTTAAATCTTGTTCTGATGGATTCGAGTCAGGTGATTGACTGGGCCGTTCTAACACCTTGATTTTTTTTCTCTGAAACCAATTGAGAGTTTTCTTTGCTGTATGCTGTGGATCGTTGTTCTGCTGGAAGCTCATCCCACGTCTCATCTTCATCATCCTGGTGGATGGCAGCAGATTCTTCTCAAGATTCTCCCGGTAAAGGGCTCCATTCATCGTTCCTTCAATTATATGAAGTCTGCCAGTACCATGTGATGAAAAACAGCCCACAACATGATGCTTCCACCTCCACACTTCACTGTTGGTGTAGTGTTTTTAGGGTGATGCACAGTGCCATTTCTTCTCCAAACATGGACTACACTCTCCCAGTATTTCATAACTTTAAACGCGCTTCGACATGCCTTTTCTTTAGTAATGGAGTCTTGAGGGTGAGCGTGAGCAGTGGAGCCTATTGTTTTCTCTGTGACGATGGCACCTGCTGCATCCAAGTGTTTCTGGAGCTCTTTCTGAGTGGTCCTTGGCTCTTGGGCTGCTCTTCTGACTATTCTTCTGACACCCTGGTCAGAAATCTTGTGAGGAGCTCCTGTGCATGGCCGGTTGATGACGGAGTGATGTTGCTTCTACTGGAGGATAATGACCCCAATGGTGCTTACTGGAAGATTCAGAAGTTTTGAAATACGGCTGTATTCGATTCCATCAATATGTGTCGCAACAATAAGGTTGTGAAGGTCTTGGGAGAGCTCTTTGCTTTTACCCATCATGAGATGTTTCTTGTGTGACACCTTGGTAATGAAAAGCCTTTTTATAGACCATCAATTTACTAACCCAGCTGATATTAATTTGCAGAGATAGGGGGTATGATTACTTACGGATTTCAGCTGGTTACTTGCCTTAGTTTGCCTTGGAGAACTGCTTTTTCTTAGTGTTCAATACTTTTTTCCCCATGTCATTCCACTTTATTACACATAATTTTATTTATGGACTTGAATATTGTGAATTCTATATTTCCGGATTTCTTGAGTGAATACTGGTGTCTGGTGAAAATTTCATGCGAATAACCTCATTGGAAATATATTTACTGAAAAAATGTTGACACGTTCAATACTTATTTCCCCCGCTGTATAGTTCCCCTTCTTGTACATCCAATCACAGTCTTCCAAATGTATCCCAGTTACGTAATTTCCCATTATCTCCAAGAGACCTTTTGGTTTACTCATTTAGTACTGCTCTAAATTTCCCTTATCTCTTGCCTCAGTTCATCATCATTTTTAATAGTTATACTGTAACCCAGTTTATATGATCTTTTCTAGCATTAGTTCCTTATCTACTTTTGAGCTATTTCTACCTTGATTGAGCAACAGACTTTTCTCTTTTCAGGGAAGAATGAGCATTCTAATGCTTATTTGCGTGGTACAGTTGTTTTAGTTGTTTATCCTGTGCAACGGTCTTCCCTATCTTGCTCCTTGTGCTTGTAACTTATTCTATATTTTATGTTTTCTTCTAACATATGGTCAAACATCAATCCTGGGCCTTCCGAGGCGAACCCTGGACCTCCCAAGCCGGTTGATACTCACAAACCCACTCTCACAGCTTTCCCACTTTTCTTCAGGTGTTCCTCTCTTTTGCACCTAACTGCATTGCAAACCTCACAATGGCATTTATGTTAATAATAATAATGTGCCCAATACAAATACTGTGAAACTTTATTCTGTAAAAGCAAAAAGAGTAATGTTTCTTTTTTATTAATGTTAAATGTTAATAACCTAAATTTCCTCTGTGTGTGTACGAACTTTTCACATGGTTCGGCATACTTCCCTCTCCAACAGTCCATCTGTCAGAACTTCCTCCTTCTCATTCTGGTGTGCCCTTACACAACCACATAGTCTAATGTCATTGTCAGAACGACCTCATTCTCGTGCCGGTGTGCTCTTACACAAGCACCACATTGTCTAATGTCAAAAAACAGCTGTCTTTATGTTTTCAGATTTCACTTGACTCTTCAGTATTTATTATCTATATTTTATTCATTAGTTTATGTACTTTATATCTTATTTTATCCCAAATTTCCTACAATGGTGATCTATCATTTAACATGATCTCTACAACCTCTGGTTGAGAGACCAGAATCTATGAGCTGGTGCCCCTCAGGGGCCTGCCCCACAGTTTCCGAAGTTCCGGCCGAGGATGATAAATCGATCCTCTGGCTTGAGACAATAGATCTCTGTGAACAGGAATCTCTCAGGGAGTGCCATCCAACAGAGATTTTATCTCCAAGAACCATAAGGTTGCCAAGCTGGCCAATAAGGTGCTACTAGCAGCAGACATAGCTGGTCTTGGCAAACTCTTGCTAGAACTTGTGGGAGCAGAGCAATTGGGCGAAAGGCATACAGACGTGACCTCGGCCATGTGTGTACCATGGTGTCCAGCACTAATGGTGTGGCAGGAGTGAGGGCAAACCACAGTGGGCAGTCTGTTGTCTCCTCGGAGGCGAACACATACAATTCCACTTGGCCGAACCTCCGCCATATGGACTCCACCACCTGTGGATGGAGCCTCCAATCCCCAGGCCTGCCTCAACAGGATGTCTGCCCCCACATTCTGGTAGCCCAGAATGTACATTGCACTCACTGACAAAAACTTTCCCTCCACCCAGAGAAGAATTATTTGAGCCTGACTTAACAAGGGGTGCAAAGGTAACCCTCCCTCCTGGTTGATATATGAGACCATTGCTGTATTTTCTGTCATAACTAACACATGGTGACCTCTCAACTGAAGAAGAAAGAATTTCATTGCTCGGAATATGGCACACATTTCTAGGCAATATATATGCCACTTTAGATGAGGGCCACTCCAAAGACCGTGAGCTGGACGGCCATCTAAGACCACGCCCCTGCCCCTGAGGGAGGTGTCTGTCATTACCATCTTGCAATAAAGAGATGCCCCTAGAGTGTGACCCAAGGCTAGAAACCGGGGACACCTCCAAGTTCTCAGAGCATGTAGGCATCGCCACGTGACACTGATTACTCTCAGGGATATTGTCCTTGGATGAAGCCACCTTTGAAACGGTCTCATGTGCAATAGGCCCAATGGTATGATGTTGGCTGCTGCCATAAGCCCCAACAGTCTCTCGTAGAGATTGGAGGGGACGCCCAGACCTAACTTTATCGTGCTCAGTGTTGTTAGGATTGACCCTACACATGTTGGGGATAGACATGCCCTCATCATACTATAACCCCTTATCAGCCCTAGAAAAGTCGTCCTGTGAACTGGAGAAAGCATACTTTTCTAATGGTTAAACCTGAGCCCCAAGCTTCTTATGTGGGTGACAACAACATCTCGATGTTGAATCGCCAACTCCCTGGACCATGCTAGAATTAATCAGTCATGCAGGGAGTTTAATACACGGGTGTCTTGGAGTCGCAGTGGAAACAGAGCGGCATCCATGCACTTTGTGAAGGTGCAAATGGATAAAGCTAGACTGAAGGGAAGAACTTGATATTGATACGCATTGCCTCCAAATGCAAACCACAGGAATTTCCTGAGCAATATTTCTATGTGAGATGAGATCCAGGAACATTCCTCTAGACCAGGGATGGGCAATCTTATTTGGAAAGGGCCGGTGTGGGTGCAGGTTTTCATTCCAACCAAGCAGGAGGCACAGCTGATTCCACCTGTTTAATCAGTTGATCTTGGCTTTCAATAGATTCAGGTGTGGCTTCTGATTGGTTGGAATGAAAACCTGCACCACACCAGCCCTTTCCAGATTTCTTTCAGCTTTTTGGCCAAAATAATTTTCTGCAACCTCAAGCCTTGACCACCAAACATTTTTTTCAAATTCTAGATTTATAATATAGGACGACTGTAACATCTCAACATGTTATTGTGCCAGTAACATGTGTACAGTATGTGCATCGGAGGAGACTAAAGAAAATTCCTTGACTTTACAGCCTAGTGGGACTTTTAAAAAAAAGTCAGGAAGTGTTTGAAAGGGTGCATCTTTTTGAGTGTCTGTGCAGAAGCAGTGACTGCGTGAGTGGCATTATTCACACACACACACACACACACACACACACACACACACACACACACACACTCACACACACAGCATATCTGATGTACAACTGGAGGAATAAAAATCACATCCACTATAACTGAAACATCAGAGGCAAAGTATCCCAGTCTGTCAGGTGTCCAAGTCAAACTGCAAAATGTTTAGTGATTTCATGCACAGTGGCATTAAGCACTTTGTTGAGCTTGGTCTCTCTCTTTAAAACTTGCCTGACCTCTGCTGGCAGGGAGAGGAAATGTCCAGAATCCTCGCTAAAATATTTGTATATTTTTGCGCAGAAATTCTATTCGTGGAAACATAATCAACGTACCAGACGGCCCAAATGTTTATCCTGTGATTGGATTTATTTGTGTTGTTGTTTTTTTTAGTAGAATTAATCCTTTTGAACTGTCCATTATCAGGAGGTATCAGCTGAAAGCTTTCTGGCTGTACTGTGTGGAGATTCTGGAGATCTGCTGTGAAGAAAACTAGACCAAAAAAAGCAATACAAAAGGTGGAAACCATCTCTATAAACTTTATTCATCAATTCCACGTCTAATTCAGATGACCTTTTAGTCTATATTCTATTCTAAGGTGTTCAATCAGGAACAGTAATGAGTTTTTCCCTGTACATGACTGTTGAATTCTAGATTCTGATTGGTCAGAAGGTGTTGATTAAATTTCTATAACAGCAACTCTGACAGTAGCGCAGCTGCAAATCACAGGTTTGTATTAATGCACTCGTTCTTATAAGTTACTGTTTCTTTAGCACGTTTAATGGGACTTTTACAGGGAACACTCTATATAAAGTGATTTAACATTCATGGAAGGAGTCTCCAGTGTGAGGACAGATGAACTGATGGTTTACGGTTTCTCAGTAACATGACAAACTGCGATTTTTGTCTTATTAACTTCAGAAGAGAGAATAAACAGATGCTGGTGAGGGAATGGCTGTTTACAGGCATTTTTACATTACACCTGTGATGTGCAGCTGCACTACTGTACTGCCAGCGCTGCTGTTATAGAAGACTTTTGACCAATCCAGGGCTATGATATAAACTATGATAACACGATGTGCGGCCTCTTGTAGATACACTGCATCATTTTTCCTCCCGATCTCCCTTATTTATAAAATGTTTAGATTATTTGTGTGTCTTTATATTTCCTGATCTCATAATCAGAATCTTTTGTACAACCAGGTCATTTATTTGGAGGCGTGTCATTCTGGATCAATGCTGGAGGAGCTGCCCCACAAAGGCAACGGTTAGTGTGATTTCTATTCACTGAAAAGAGATAGTCCACCTATAAGAGAGATAATCCCTCCAGTGAAGACCTTTTTGTCTCCATCAGAATCATGGCAGCCATTAACCACATGAGCCATGACATTACATTCTGATGAAAATGCACACACTCCTGGTTACAATCTTTTTATTTGAATCTTTATTTTTCAGAATTCTGAGGATGTCTTTTAGACGGCTTTTTTATACAAATTTTATACAAATCTCTGTATGTGACTGCCAGTGACTCAGCTTTTGGACATCTAGGGGAAGTTCATTCCACCATCTAGGTGCCAGAACAGAGAAGAGTATTGATGCATGCCTTCCTTGTACCCTGAGAGATGGTGGCACCAGTCTAGCGGTGCTAGAGGTTCAGAGGGAGGGTAGTGCAGTGCAAGGTGTGATAAGACATTTGAGGTAAGTGTGTGCTAGTCCATTTTTGGCTTTGTAGACAAGCATCAGTGTTTTAAATCTGATGCGAGCAGCTACAGGAAGCCAGTGGAGGGAGCGTAGCAATGGGGTGGTGTGGGAGAACTTAGGAAGGTTGAAAACCAGTCATGCAGCTGCATTCTGGATCAGTTGCAGAGGTCGAATGGCGCTCAGAGGCAGAACTGCCAGGAGTGAGGTGTAGTCTCGAAATGACAAGAGATTGAACCAGCACCTGAGTGGCCTGTATGGATAGAAATAGGCGAATCCTTCTGATGTTGTAAAGGAGAAATCGACATGAGTGTGTCAGATTAGCAATGTGAGAGGAAAAGGACAGTTGTTTGTCCATGATTACCCCAAGGTTGCGTTCAGTAAACGAAGGTGGGATCAGAGAGAGTTGTCCAGGGAGATCACAAGATCCCGACATGGTGATGAATCACCTGGGATGATCAGATCAGCAATTACACAATCTTTTACTCTGTTTATTATTATTACAGCGTCTGTCGTACCCGTCCCTGTGAATCCGCTGTTACTATAGAAACGATAACGTATTAGAAAGAACGCATTAATATAAATCTGTGATTTGCAGCTCTACTACTCTCAGAGCTATAGTCTATAGTCTTTACTATAGTCTTTCTCTTCACGATCATTCATGAATTAATGATAGGCCTACCCCAGATTCCACACAGAGTTGGTCATATATCGATGGGTCATAAATTTAAATCATATTGTAGTAGATTCGGTGCTATTCTCAAGTTCATGTGGAAGCCTACAGTTTACACCCCTAATCATCAAAATAGCTGTGCTAAAACATGTATATAATGACTGCGTAGTATTGATTTTGATGAATAAACTTTATAAAAAATAAATAAATAAATAAAATAAAAGACCTTAACAACCATAATAACTCTAAGAGTCTCTGAGATTAGATTCTGAAAACAACCTTGTGTGTAATGGCTCTGAGTATTTTAGTGCTGAAAGCTGTAATGGCGCTGTACGAAATGCACCGAGGAACCCGTTTAGCTAGAGTAATGCACAGGAATGTGTTTTTTTTTTTTTTTTTTTTACAAAAACAAACGAAAGCTAAATTTATGCTAAGAAAGTGATATAAAGCCTGTGTAGGAATTCCTCCGACTGAAAAGACAGTCGTATCTGAACTAATGACCAGTGTTGTGGTGATGACTTAATTAAAGCATAATTAAAAAAACATTTTAGGTAAATAATGCAAAACATTTACTGATATTTGCATAGATTTAACCTGTATTATTTTAGCTACATGTAGAAACCTGTGTGTGTGTGTGTGTGTGTGTGTGTGTGTGTGTGTGTGTGTGTGTGTGTGTGTGTGTGTTGAAGCAGAGTTACTATGAATATATAAACCTGTGATTCACGAATAATGATGTAGACAAGAATCAGAAACGTGCTCATATAACCTGGAAGCAGACGTGGAGCTCTGGTGAAGGAACAAAGCGTAAATAATCAATCTGAATCAAACTCAATTTCTGCTCCGGCTACCCTGCTGTTTTTGTTTGTCATCAAAGAGCTGCTGTTATATGTTAAAAATAATAATAATTAATCAACACCTGTCCAATCACAATCCAGAATTCATTAGTGCTGTGGTGCGAGAACTCCCCAGAACCTCCTACTGCTAACACGTTTCCAACCCCCAGACATCTGTCCACACCTGTCCACGATCACCAAACCATGCAAAAGAGTCTCCCATGCTACACTCGACGCAACGTAATGCTCAGACTGTTTTGTGCGTCTGAGATTACCAAGCCTGCTGTTCTTGTTTTGACTTTGCCCTGTGTACTCTGCTGATCTCCTGACCCCAAGCCTGTTTTTGACCTGGACTTTGCTTCATGTTTCGGATTTGTCTGCCTGCCTTTCGTTCAGAATGTTTCATTGCGATTGCGTCCGTCCCAGCCTTCTCTCACACGACGGTAATGCTACTGTCTTTTTTTACTTTAATTTGCATCCCGTCTCAGAGATTGGAGGCCTGACGAGGAAAAACATTCATGATTCCGAATCCACCTTTAGCGGTAAAAAAACCCCACAGTCATGAGAGGCAGGTCACGTGTCTAAACTTAACATGTCATTTAATAATCATCGTCATAGTTGTCGTCCATACCATAAGTCAATGCACAGGAATTTCCTTCATCATAAACACGAGTACACGCATAAGTCGAAACTATCAAGTCTAACCAGAAATATAAGACACGAAAACACGGCTCAGTATCGACGAGACTTCACAAAGACACATGAGGGTATAAACAAATCAACAAATTAAACCAGAACACACACCAGTGACCGGACAGGGGCAGGGTCTCAAATCAAAACATCTGGGTTATAAAGCAGCACAGTTATTTATTTTTAGGTAATTGTACAATCATACATGTTATTCACTTCCAATAGCAATCATAAATCTGGCCAATCAGCAACAGGGGTGTAACGACTGGATGATTGTAATCAACTCATCAATATACAAGGTAACAATTTGGATGGAAAATGGATAAAAACATAAATTGATTATTATCAAAAAAGGACAGACATGTGGAGTGTAACGCTAATTCGGATTTTTAAGCCGATGTTTTAACAGGCCAGTACAGCGATACTTTTAATATAGTCTTTCTCTACACCGTTACTCGTGAATTATAGGCCTAGCGCAGGTTCCAAACAAAGTCGTTCATATATTTCGATGGGTCATAAATCATAAATCACATCGTAGTAGATTCGGTGCAATTGTCAAATATCTATTTATCCAAATATCTGTGCTAAAAATGATATAATGGGTGGTATTGTTTTTGATGATTCAACTTTTAAACTTAAAATAAAAGCACAATAACTCGGAGAGTCTCTGAGATTAGTTTGCGTAGATAACTTTGCGTGTCTGGGTTCTGAATATTTTAGTGATGAAAGATGAAATGGAAATGTATGGAATGCACCGAGGAACCTGTTTAACTGGTATAAAGAGGACTTAATTTCATCTGCACAAGAATGTGTGTGTTTTTTTTTTTGTTTTTTCTTTTTACAAAAACAAATGAAAGCAAAAGTTATGCTAAGCGGGTGATATAAAGCCTGTGTAGGATAGGAAGTCCTCCATCTGAAAAGACTCTGTCCCAGGTGATATATCGTCAGGTAAGCATCTCTCTGTGTCACTAGTCTATCGGATAGTTTTAGTTTAATCTGCAAAAAAACGAACAAAAATGAATAATAAAATAAAGAACCAAACTAGGACAGGAGTGTGAACTAAAAACAGCACAATCATTACGTTTCATTTTATATTCAATGTGTGTAATTTTTCAACAAAAAAAAAAATACGTGTGCAAGTGTTTATATGATAAAATCTGCTAATATGATTAATATTAATAACAAGCAGAAAACATTGAGGTGATGACCAGTGTTGTGGTGAAGACTTTCAGTTCTGCAGCATCATTTTCTTTTAACAATTACGTGACTAATGCAATACACATGAACTGCACGGATTTCACCTGTATAACTTTAACTACATGCAGAAACCAGTGTGTGTGTGTGTGTGTGTGTGTGTGTGTGTGAGAGAGAGAGAGAGAGAGAGAGAGAGAGAGAGAGAGAGAGAGAGAGAGAGAGAGAGAATGAGAGAATGAGAGAGAGAGTTGTGGTTTGCGGCTGCTGTTAGAATAATTATTATTAACTATTGAAATGAATCAGCTGTAGTGTATTCCTGTATAGTTAGATATATTATAATTAAAAGTGTTATAATTCCATTTCCAGAAGAAGAGGAGATCATGAGTCACCGTCAGTGCAAGTGTAACTGCTCTTGCTCTAGCAGATCAAACAGCAGTTGAAACAGCCAGCTGGTGTCATACGGCCATACACCAAATCAAGTCGTCCTTCATGGAGGCAGTAATTACAGATAAATTATGGACGAGCCGAATAATCAGGTGATTTTTATTTTTAACCTGATCTATAAGGTTAAACAAAGGATAGTATCAAACAAAAATAACTTGGGTTATTAGGATGTGAAAATATCTTGAATATATTAGATTAAATGACCGAATAGAAGATTATTAAACCCATTTCGAGACATTTTCACTAAATTCAAGCTTAAATTTCTTGTGTTCTATTGACAGCTGATTTTGCTCCTAGGGCTAGGGTTAAGGTTAGGGTTAGGGTTAATCATAAATAATTACAATGAGAAAAAAACAAATCATCTGCCAATAGAACAAGACTATTTCAAGCTTGACGCGGGTTTTTTTTCAGTGCTTCAGTGTTATATTTTATTTCTGACTCTCGTCGTCCTTCCTTCTGCAGGTGGAATACAGTATGAAGCGCAAGAAACGTATTTATGTTCAGACTGAGTATGGCCTGAAGCCCGTTGAGTATGTGATGCGTTTGTGTTACGATACGCTGGTTATAAATGATCTACTCAGTATCAGTTTGTTTACGCTCCATTTGTTTTGTTTTTGTTTGTTCCCATTAGCGTCGAAGAAACGCTTTCATACCATGTGGAAGGAGACGTGGACTTCTTGTGAAGAAACAAAGCGGGGAAGCAGAAAGAATAAATCTAAATCAAACTCAGTTTCTGCTCAGGCTGTTTTTTGTTTGTCATCAAGTCATCGACGAATGCAGTTCTTATATTCGGCTAAACATGAAAAAGGTTTTCTTCGTAAGACGTGCTTATAATTGAGGTCTTGGTTGTAAAGGTAGCTTCCTCTTAGCTGGGATTATTCCTTTTCTTGCAAACATTTCTCCTTGTAGTGAGTACATAAAAGATTTACTTAAAATTGCATCCCGCATGGGCTTATTGAGCAAGAACCTGAGAACCAGACTGTAGCAGACTGTAGAATGCATTAAGTGCACAAAATAATTTCATTCTAGCTGTGTAACATCTGAAACATTGAAGTTGCACAGTCATGCAACAAAAGTACCTCACGTAAATTTGTATTAAAAAATTTAAATGATTATCTGACTGGTGTTCATGTGGGTTTCCTGTGGGGTTCTCTGGTTTCCTCCCAAATGCACATGCAGATAGGTGGACCGGCTATGCTAAATTGCCTCAGGTGTGAATGAACTGGTGTCTCTCCAGGGTGGATTCCTGCCTCACACCCAATATTCCCAAGATAGACTCTGGATCCATTGCGACCCTGAACAGGCTGGAGTGCGTACATCTTCATACATGTTTAATAAAGTGTTTTTCACTACTACAATATTTTGTTTATTAACGGTCCTTTAAATTGTGTCTATAGTTAGGATGAGGGATGTTACAGTAAAATAATAAAAGCATGTGTAACTTATTTACGGTGTTTAATGTGAGTAATAAAACACTGATGTGTGTTTAAAACCAGTGTAAAATGAACTTAAATCTCAGGTGTGCTATAACCATAAACCTAACCAATAACTATACACCTAACAATAATCAGTCAAGTGTGACTGAGTGTAAGGCAAATACATACTATAAGTAAGTCAACTTCTATAGTAAGTCTAGTCTGATTCAACTGCACTGAAGCTATTTCATTATTCTTTTTGTCCTGCACCCAACAAAATGGTCAGTGGTATGATCATAAGCCACTGCTGGTCCACAGAAAAAAGAGCTGGCCAGTATCAAATATTTCCAGATTATTTTTTACATAATGTTGAAGTTTAATGTTGCAGTTATTCAGCCTTGGCTTAAATGTAATAGGTCTAGTGCTCAAACTAAAAAAAATTTATCTATATCCTGGCAAAATTAGACAACTACATATATGAATCTTTGAAATGTCCTTTGTGTTCCTTTTTACTTTCTTTATTGTTGATTCTTTTATTACTATTAGACCACTCTATTCTTTCCATTTTCAGTTTGTGTGAGATGCTTTTCAATCAAATACAAAACATGTCATGTATAAACATGAAAAGATAACGACTATTTTTTGACACAAATAGCAGATACTACAAAGACATAATAAAAAGCCAACGCAAATTATTATAAAAGGCAAAAGTATGAGAAGATAAATAACTGAAGGCCCAAGAAGAGAAAAAACATGGGCACAAACATTCAATCTGGCCTTTCTCATATTGACGTTTCTGTAACACGTTATATAACAAGCTGACAAGATCAAACATACACAGGACTACAAACACAAAAGGACCAGGATTAAATGAAAATGATGAGAAGAAGTTGTTAGGGTGGAGTGAGAGAACGAGTGAGACAAACAGGAAGCGAGTTATACATATATTATACATATATGGGGACTCTGCATTGCCTTTCTGTCCAGAATACAGACAGTTCTATCTGAATGTTTTCTTGGTGATGTTGCCTTGACTTCCACAGCTCACCTTACATTTTACATTTACATTTATTCATTTAGCGGACGCTTTTATCCAAAGCGACTTACAAATGAGAGAATACAAGCACAACCTTAACTGATTCATTTCGAAATTAATCAACAAATCCTGTCCAATCACAATCCAGAATTCAACATCACTGTGGATTAATAAAGATGAGGTTTTTTAAATGTAATTTAATTTATAATTGTCATGTATTTCTTCCTCGTGCCGAGCACTCTCAGAGTACGTAGCATCTCGCAATGCTACAGCGCATACTTATGCATTGTTATGTATTTGTTTACATTCCAAACCTGTTCCAGCATGACCATGCCCCTGTGCACAAAGCGAGCTCCATGAAGACGTGATCTGTTAATGTTGGAAGAAGGTGGAAGAACTTGAGTGTCCTGCACAGAGCCCTGACCTCAACGCCACTGAACACCTTTGGGATGAACTCGAACACTGACTGCACACCACGGCAGAAGCCCGATGGAGCAGTCATAAGAGCAGTGAGGTGGCAGACCACTGGCTTTAGTCTTACTGAATGCTTCATGAAGATCATGGTATTCTGGAGGGATGTGATTTGAAGCATGCTGACTTGGAGGAGGAGGGGCTGTGTGCAGTTGGTGATGATGCTGTCACCAATGGGTCCTCTGTCAATGGCTTGAATATGGAGGGGGTGTTGCACAGTTTGTGTAGGGATGTGGAGCTTGTTCAGAGTCTCTTGGTCCAGACCCTGAGTCAACAAGCATTGCCAAAACAGATACACAATCTGAGTGTTGTAATTTTGCTTGTAATGAGAGTGACTGGTGACACAACGTATGAAAATGACTCACCACTGGAGAGCAGATAGAGTTGGTCCTGATCTCTGATGATTGGGCATGGCTAAGGGTTGACCATGCAGAGGACATTGTCTCACGGAGTGCTAAGGCTGGCCACAGTAAAAGCAATGGTGTTCACACCAAGCCTGGCTTGGGCCAGTTGCAAGGTTTTGGAGTGGTTGCTTAGCCTTTGGTTGTGAAGCAGGTGATCTAAACAGATGATAAGCTCGATCAAGGAATTCAGAGTCAGCTTGTCATCTCTGCATTCCGTCTTGGTGAGAATCTCAAAGTTAAACCCTGATGAAAGGTGGCTTTCAGGGCCAGATTAATTTCAACCACTGTCTGCAGCGAGAGTGCAGAACTTGAGTGTGTATTCGACCACGCTTCTGGCACCTTGGGACATGGTGAGAAGTTGTTCTTTGGTCTCCTTTCTCTCAGGTGAATAATCAAAGACACGTTGGAACAGTCCTGTGAACCGGTCATAGGAGTTCAACTGTTTTCCTTCCCGATAACATACCACAGTAACTCAGTCTAGTGCCTCGCCCTTGAATGGGCTGAGAAAGGTCGCGATTTCCTGCTGCTCAGACTTACTCTTACTTATGTTAGGAGTAAACCTTTAATATAAAGCAATATACAGTATGGTTGTATGGGTCATACTGACTTAATCTGTGCATTTATATAATCTCTCTCTGTGCATTTAGTTGTCACTCGTCCACTCGTGCAGGTTTTAGTGAATCTGTGTGACGGTGTGTTGGAGGTTGAGAGGTATGTGATGGGTCTCACTTTTTCAGGATTTAATCTGCTCCAGTCATTTCTCATTTTATTTCTAATTCACTTTCTAATGTCTTTGTTTCCATCAGCAAAACTGAAGCCGTCACTCACATGAGCTGGGAGATTACTTTCTGAAGAACTCACCTACGAGTTTATAATCTTTTATTCTGCTGAACCAAAAATCATCATGGAGTATTGGTGATGAAAATGGATTAACCTTTATATATTTACATTCAAGGCATTTGATACTTTTTATTATAGCCAAAATCACATAGTCTTTGCCTCTAAATATAGTATCAACAGCAGCTCATACACCATCCTTCCACACTGCAATCTTAATATTTTTATTGTTCCTGGTCTCAGACTAGTCTACTGCAGGAACATAATGGCTATAAAAATATTAATAATAAAGCTACACTGCAAACCCCCCAAAGTATTAGCAAGTGGAGATATCTTTCCTATTAAAAGTTTACACTAATCCAAATGTTTGATCATTAAGCCTGTTTATATGTTGTTGTGGTGATTTTGTTTTTTGTTTTTTAACTAGTTTTTAAAGCATTTCAGTTTGAAATGAGTAAAAATATCAAGGAAGAGGCTTAATGAGCTTATACTTGGTTTAGTGTAATCTTATAACATACTAGGAAATACTACATAATACTAGATTGGACAATATTTAAATTCAAATATTTTAACTTGCTTAGATATTATTTATTTTGCAGTGCATGGTGCACAAATCAGATGTGATTCTTGCAGTTTAAAACGGTTGCTCGCAGGAAGTAACAAAGACAGGTGCAGTACCTATCATCCACCGCCAGGGGAACACAGAATACAGAAGCATATTTTGAAACAGACACTGAAACAGACAAGAAGATTGATACGTCATCTAATAATTTCATACAGTTTTGTTGTACTTTATATTTTATGGCTCCAACAGGGTGTGTTTTATATTGTGTGTGTGTGTGTGTGTGTGTGTGTGTGTGTGTGTGTGTGTGTGTGTGCGTGTGTGTGTGTTTAGTTAGAAAGTTCAACCAAAAAAAAATGTAGTGACTGAATGTGAAACTGAAAGTGAAAGTAAAGTAGAAGGTATAAAAGGAAGCCACGTTCTGGACGGTGCATTAGACCTGAAAGCATCACAAGAGAAGGTAAGAATCTGTACAACGTGCTGCTGCTTTAAATGTCATAATGATTTCAGACTGAATTCTTTATGAATCAAATGCATTTGTAATTTGGCATATATATATATATATATATATATATATATATATATATATATATATATATATATATATATATATATACACACATGTATTATCTTTATTATAAAAAATAAAGTCAATTTTTCTAATGATCAGGGCCGATTATATCCTGTTAATAAAAAGATGTTTTCCACACATGGAGTGTGTAAAGAAGATGCCTCTTGTGTGGAATGATGATAAAACTCCAGTTTGTAATCTCTGTAAGCTCTGCACAGTTCAAAAGTTTACACCGGAAGTAGCAGCAGTGAAACTCTCACTCTCACCCCACATGTGGCACGTGCTGCTCGATCTGAATTAAAGGGCCAGTCCACCGTTGAAAGCTTTAAATGAGGATGAGTTGTAAAAAGGTATATATTGCACAGAAATATATTTGTAGAGTAGTATATTTCATATGTAAGTAATGTTAATGAGTTTATATCATCAAAAAGGTTTATATCAGGTCTATATATGACCAGTGTGATGTTCAGTGATGAAGTAGAGGTGCTTGTGTGTGTGGAGAGTGAATGCGAGACTAACAGGAGGCTTTTTAGAATTCAGTCAGTGTTCATATGAATTAATAACATTCAATAAGTTAAAAATCTTACTTTAATCTTCAGAAACGAGTTCATGCGTTAATGATAATTAGAGTGATGTGTGTTGATGAGACCAGTTACTGTGAAACAACTTGCTGAAATGGAGAGAATAAAGTTTTTATCTGCATTTCTTTCAGAATTGTGGAATTCATTATTATTCATTTAAAAGAAGGCGTTAAAGGCAGAACTATCGGTATTGGTATCGGCTGAGAAATTTAGTATCATGCATGTCTAGTGTATATATGTGTGTGTGTGTGTGTGTGTGTGAGTGTGTGTGTGTGTGTAATCTGTAATCTGTTTTAGATAGATAGATAGATAGATAGATAGATAGATAGATAGATAGATAGATTTTTTTGCTTTTGTGTTTTTGCATTTTTTAAATTACTTTTCATAACTTTTAGGATGTTTTTATATAACTTATGACTTTTATAAAACTATATAATGGACAGGTGTGGAACATGAATGAGGAAAAATGTTTCTGAACACTATAACTCTGAACAAGAGAACTAGGCTGTAATAACATGAACAAGAAAACGAAAGGAAGACAAAATCAAGACAAACGTGAGCGGTGAAAAAAGTCACTTAAATACACGCACACTGTTGTGTATTCGCACGTTGTCGTCCTGCGGACTCTTCTGTGCCGCACCGTGGTCCTGCAGAAACGACATTTCATTCCAATTAATACAAGCTATATTAAGGAATGACTATAAAACCCAAGTGACCTAGCCAGTCTCCAGACCTAAATCCCATAGAAAATCTGTGGAGAGAGCTGAAGGTTCGAGTTGCCAAACGTCAGCCTCGAAACCTCAATGACTTGGAGAAGATCTGCAAAGAGGAGTGGGACAAAATCCCTCCTGAGATGTGTGCAAACCTGGTGGCCAACTACAAGAAACATCTGACCTCTGTGATTGCCAACACGGGTTTTTAAACCAAGTACTAAGTCATGTTTTGCAGAGGGGTCAAATACTTATTTCCCTCATTAAAATGCAAATCAATTTATAACATTTTTTACATGCGTTTTTCTGGATTTTTTTGTTGTTATTCTGTCTCTCGCTGTTCAAAGAAATCTACCATTAAAATTATAGACTGATCATTTCTTTGTCAGTGGGCAAACGTACAAAATCAGCAGGTTATCAAATACTTTTTTCCCTCACTGTATATATAAAGTGTAGTTCAAATATATTCCAAGTACAATTTAGTTGTGATTCAGTACAATGTCTAACAATTTGGTGCTAAAATAAAACACATTAAGTATCTAACTATTTCAGCAATACTTAAGTGTACTGTTTTTTACCCCCATAAGGGTTATTATATGTTGACATGATCATTTTTTATTTTTTTTCCGACTTAGATCTCAGTGTGTGTAGAGCTGAAGCCAGAGCTATGCCAGACGTCACAGAAGCAGGTGCCGTGGCTGGAGCCAGGATTACACATGTCTCTGAAGAGATGGATGCTGAGGGACCATATGCAGATGCAGACGCATTCTTACATTTTGAAGCAGGAGAACTCGGATTTGGAGCTGGAGCCAGCGTTAGAGTTAATTCAGTACGAGTCAGAGCAGAGCGGAGCGTCGTTTCAGCTGAAGTTAACAGTCCAAATGCTTCTCCCATGGTTACTACACGACGAGATAGAGCAACGAGGAGCATCGATACAGCTGAAGCTAACAGTCCAAATGCTTCTCCCATGGTTACTGCACGACGAGATAGAGCAATGAGGAGCATCGATACAGCTGAAGCTAACAGTCCAAATGATTCTGCCATGGTTGAGGCTGACACCACAGAAGCAGGAGCTGTGGCTAAAGGAGTGCTTAAATTTGGAGCCGGAGCCAGAGTTAAGGCTAGTGCAGGACGAGTCAGAGTAAAGCGGAGGATTGTTTCAGAAAACGCTTCTGCCTTGGTTGTGGCTAACAACAGAGAAGCAGGAGCTATGGTTCGAGCTGCGAATTCATGTGTCTCAGAAGAGATTGACGCTGAGGGACAAAATGCTGAGGCAGGGGCATTCATACATTATCAATCTACACCAGGAATGCAGAAATTTGGAGCCGGAGCCAGAGTTAAGGCTAGTGCAGGACAAGTCAGAGTAAAGCGGAGGATTGTTTCAGAAAATGCTTCTGCCTTGGTTTTGGCAAACAACAGAGAAGCAGGAGCTATGGTTGAAGCTGAAATTGTGAGTGTCACAGAAGAGATTGACGCTGAGGGACCAAATGCTGAGGCAGGGGCATTCATACATTATCAATCTACACCAGGAATGCAGAGATTTGGAGCCGGAGCCAGAGTTAAGGCTAGTGCAGGACGAGTCAGTGTAAAGCGGAGGATTGTTTCAGAAAACGCTTCTGCCTTGGTTGTGGCTAACAACAGAGAAGCAGGAGCTATGGTTCGAGCTGCGAATTCATGTGTCTCAGAAGAGATTGACGCTGAGGGACCAAATGCTGAGGCAGGGGCATTCGTACATTATCAAGAAAAACCAGGAAAGCTTGAATGTGAAGTTGAAGCCAGTGTTAAGGCTAGTTTAGGAAAAATCAAAGCAACACAGGACGACATTTCAGCTGAAGCTAACGGTCCTAATGCTTCTGCCAGGGTTGTGGTTAACAACAGAGAAGTAGCAGTCATGGCTGGAGCTGAGGTTGCAAGTGCCTCAGTTTCAGCAGGTCCGGCTGAAATTAAAGTTGGTCTTGGGGTTCAAACAGGTCTTAACATCGGCCCCAACGGCACAGAAGTAAAAGTTCTGGGCTGTGGCTTTTCACTCGGCAGCACGACGGGAGTTGCTCTTTTTGGAAACGAAGTGAAATTTAAGTTTTGGTAAAAGTGCTTTAACAGTAAAAGTAGGATTGTTGTTAATTGCTCTTCTTCGACTTGTTACAGTCATACATTGACTAAATTCAGCCTAAACTACATTCAGCCTACGCAATTCCCTGCCCTCCCTTAATCAGCATCTTAGTTTGTCTTAGTAGTGTCCTGTTTACATGTATGGATAAAGAACATAAAGGACCTTATCTTCACTGTGAAGCCTTACAGTTTCATTAGAGATTACAGATTAGCAGTGACGCAATGAATTTCCTCCAATATCTGCCAAAAAAGGTTCATGACCTGAAGCTTTTTTAAAATAAATGATGGAAATTATGTGTTCCTAGTGCATGCTACAGTGGGGGTTTGGTTCCAGCTAACAGATTTGTGCATTCCGATGCTTTCAAAATGTTTGTACTTTTTAGTAACAACTTGAAAAATTGACATAATGTTGTGTAATGTATTTAATAAACAAAAGGCAACTCCCTTATATATGTTATGTTTCATGGTTAATGCAAGTTTTTGATAACCGTATTTACTCTGGATGTTGCTATTGCATATGATTATCTGGATTATTGACCTTGTTTTGACCTTGTCTTTTGAATTATGTTTTGGTTTGTGTTTGCTTAGTGCTTTTGGTGTTAGTTCTGGAATGTTTTGATGCTAATTTTGCAGCGATAAAACATGATGTATCTTGCAGATGTATCCATATATCAGGCCTGATAGCTGTTTGTTACCCAAAGAAAATGAAATATTAAAAAATACAATATTATTGACTTGCCGCTCTAGTCCGTCCTCAAGAGTCTTGGAATTTGTGGCACAGCATGGAAATGGTTTGCTTCGTGCCTGGTGGGTCAGTCATATCAGGTGACGTGGAGGGGATCCACATCTGCTCCATACAGACTCTTCATCATTGGTGTCAAGGCTCAATGCTTGGTCCTCTTCTTTTCTAACTCTATACCTGCACGTCACCTGTCAGTGGTTTCAGTGTTACGGCCGAACGAGTTATAATACTTGTATAAATCATCTGTGTAGCACAGTGTTGTGTAAATATACTGATTCAACAAATAAACTTTCGTTTCTCTCCGAGTTCTTTATTGAGGTATTCTACAGGATTTGGTATTGTGTGACTTTAGTTAGTTAAGGTTGGTAAAAAAAATTTTTTAACAAAACTAAAATAAAAAAAATAAGAATAATAAAAATATCGCTTTTAAAAGATGATCTAATCGAAATCCTCATATCATTGAAAGAGAACGTGTCAAAGAAAACGGTCGTGGTGTCGAGTTCTTCAGAAAGTGATCTCCTGGCTCGCGTGAGTGATGGCTTCAGTGATGCTGATGGAAACAAACAAATTAGAAATACAATGAGAAACGACTGGACGTGTTTAATTCCAGAACAAACACTGACAAAGTGAAACTAATCCCATACCTCTCAACCTCCAACACACACTCACACAGATTCACTAAAACCTGCAGGTGTGCACGAGTGACAACAAACTGCACAGAGAGAGACAGAGAGAGAGAGAGAGAGAGAGAGAGAGACAGACAGACAGAGAGAGAGAGAGAGAGAGAGAGAGACGGAGAGATACAGGGAGACAGAGAGAGAGACAGAGAGAGAGACAGAGACAGAGAGAGAGAGAGAGAGAGAGAGAGAGCGAGAGAGATACACGGAGACAGAGAGAGAGAGAGAGAGAGAGAGAGAGAGAGAGAGAGAGACGGAGAGAGAGAGAGATTAAGTTAGTATGATCTACATAACTATATATATAAAGCTCATTGAGGTTCACACACCAACAAATTTGAAACTTGATCATTAATAATAATTATTCATGTTAATGGATAACATGAGAATACTGGGAACGTCAAAATAGCAGACATTTTTAAACTGAGCTTTTTTACACCTCGTCGTTCGACACAAAGCCAATGAAATATCAAAGCTCATGCACAAACCATGACTTTCAGCATGTGCAGCTTTTAAATGGGGTCTGCAAAGCCCCTAATGTCACTCACATGTGTAGATTGGGCTTTCTGATGACCTTCTGAGCATGCAGACCGATAGAGAACAAGTCTCTCTGTTTGTTTGCCGAATTTCATGTGACTGTGAATAATATATCTAGAGATATTAAATTCTCGTCTATTTCATTTGACCACTTTACCATTTCACCGAAACATACGAGTTCAGCCATTAACTCATACTGGTTGCTTGATTTGGTGATGCAGGAAATCTTAGATACTGTATGAGTTTATTTATTTCACAAAATAAAAGCGTTAATTAGTTTGCTAACGTTACTAATGATGTGTTACTGCGGACGTCAGGGGAACATCGTGCAGTGGAACTTTAATATTAATGTGTTTTTCTTGTTCTTGTTACCTGAAACGATCTTTAACATTCTTACTTCATTACACTTCATGTCATGATCGTCAAACACACACACACACACACACACACACACACACACACACACACACACACACACACACACTGTACGTATATATTCATACCGGCTCCTCTTCCCAGTTGAAGAGATTTTTCCTGAAATGCTCAGCCACGAGTTTGAGTTCGTACGTCCGAGTCACCTCACGCTTTTCAGTCAGAGCTCGTGAAGCGTTTGTGCGCTCAGCGATCTTCTGCAGCGCTTCATCCACTGTCTTCCTCTTCTACAAATGTAATCACAATATACAAATTTAATCATATAAAGACGTCTAAAGTGACTTTCTAAAATACAAACGTCTTTTCACGTTACATAACAACATGCGATTCTTCACAATATCACAACATTTTTTGACATAGTGACTAATTTCATTACTGAAATAACAGTCATAAACAAACACGTGTATGCAGCATGTGGGGGCGGGGTTTACCATATAACGGGCCTGGCTTAGACATGATCCAGAGGAGCATTTGTTATATTCTACTGTTACACAGACTAACGCTGGTCATATTCATTTACTAAATCTGCTGGACATAAATAAGCTCCACTGAAATGTAACTCGAAACAGATAAAATAAACACTAAGGCGTGCCAGTCTTTACTGAAACATGCAGTCACTGGCAGATGGGATGGCGGAGGAATACAGCTTTTGGGGACGTGCTGTTGTAGGAAAATAATCAAGTTTTCAGTAGTAACAGAGACCCTGCTGATGTAATATCGGGTTATGTTGATGAATAATAGTCAGGATACGGAAACAGTGAGTGTGAGTGCTGAATTAATTCAGGAATAAGGACTGTAAATAACGCAGTGCGGTGGGAGTGGCGTACTCACTCTTTTAAGATCATCATATTGTCTTTCCAGGGCCTGTCTCTTTTCCGGGTCCTGCTCGTTTTTAATCCTGTTTTCTTGGATTATCAGTGGAACTTGTGTAGTGTCCACCACATCGGACACTTGAACGTTCAGGATCTGGGACGTGTAGGTCTCGCTGACGAAGCGAGGGGAATCTCCAAAAAATTCACTCAACATTACCTTCAGCATTCCCTAAATCACGTAGAGGAAAGAAGAATAAACATGACATCACACTAGAGGAAACACTCGAAGCATTTAAACATCGCTGTGTGTTGTACATACCTTGTCCCCATAGTTACATGGCGTCTCAGTCACTCCTGCCTTCCTCGCGTCTTTACTCACGTGTTTCTGCAGGTAGGAAAACTGCTCTCCAAACGACGTCACTGTAAGTTTTACCTTCAGAGTGAAGTGAAGAAAAACAGGACAGAATGAATGCTGTCTAATTCAGATACTTTACTAATATGGAAGAAATCAAAGTACACCTTTGTGGTGTAAAAAACACTTTATTAAAGAATTAATTCCTGGAATAACTCCATAAACACTGACCGTGTCCATGTGCTGCAGCCAGTTAAAGGTGAAGATATCAGAAAGAAAGGTATTTCTTTTCTTGTCGAAGAAACAAGCGTAGGTATATTCATCAGGACTGCACGAAGAAACTGCATACACTGAAACAAAAGGATAAAAGCCTTTCAGACACGTGAGAAGAACGTTCCTGAACGTGTCCGGACTATGACTTTTCAGTAAAGAGATATGGTACGAACCGTTGCTGTCAGACAGCTGATCCAGCATCGATCCGGAATGACACGCTTCCAAATAAATGACCATCTGCAAACATCCAGCAGGTTTACAGAGGATCAGCAAAACACACACACACACAAACAAATGTAAACACACACACACACACACACACACACACACACACACACGAGAAAATATAAGCATTTAACGTTTTAGAGTTATTAACATATTCACAGTTTATAAATGAGAGAGCTATGGAGGGAAAATGTATACAGAACAGGTCCTGGTCACGTCAACGCTGGAATACAACTCCCAGACTACAACACGGACTACAAACATGGCCGCCAAGGACTACAGCACCTGAGATGGAAGAAAGAGCTGTTTTGAAACAGATTACAGTCGAATTACCGTACAGCCTGCTGAGGAAAGTTTAACCGCTACCCCGTCTACATTAAGTGAAAAGGTGGATAACTCTGATACTGTGGAGTTTGGGCCAGCGGGTACAAAGTCACTGTAGTAGTAGTTGTGGTAGTTTTGGTGCTAAAATCGATCTGAAAATGTTGATAATGGAAATAAAATGAAGATGGCTGTGAATAATCTGAACATGATCTGAAAACTGTTGACATTTTAACATGAAGTGTAACTATAAACTGATAATAAGTATGACATAAGAGGAAGAAAACATTTAAGGGCAGGACGGTTGTAGAAAAATAATCAACGCCGTCTGTCTAATGAGAATCCAACAAGAGCTGTGGTATAGTCTGTGATCTGCCCTCTTTATTTTTAATGGAACAGAGAGATGAGAAATGATCGACAGGACACAAGAACACGGAATGAAGAAGGAGATTGTAATATTTAAACCTGGCTATTTCCCGTCCTAACCACCAGAGGGCACCCTCCCCAAAATTCTGACCTGCTTCTACTGTTACTCCACTCATTTCGTGTTTGCAGGCTGTACCATTTGCACGCATTTACATACCTTCCCAAATAACCCTCGCTTGTATTCCATGACTTCCCGAATGCCACACATGGAGCTGTTCCTCTCTCAAACTGATGTTCTTCCTGTAAAATGCCCTTCCGCCTATCCAATCAATAGTTAACCCATTGTGTCTGTTGTGTGTCGAGTGTGAAATATACTCTGTTTTTCTGTGAATAAATCAGACATCTTGCCACTTGAACTGTGTGTCTGGTGCGGTGAGTGTGTAGCGGGGCAAGGCCGCCGTCTTCTTGTGTACTTTCGTTTTTCTCTCTTCTTAAGAATCGTAACCTGAAGATCACAGTTCCTAACACCTGCTCATAAACCTTTTGCACATGGATTCTTATGGAATCCTCTGTGAGCCCTGGGTTACGCAGAAGTGCTGAAATGTAAATTAGGAGCTGAAATACGTACCTTTGAAAACGTGCGACTCTTTGACATGGCCTTCACTGTGTTAATGAGATCATGTGCATAAAGCTGGAACAGGAAATAAAGATCTTTATGTTTCATGACCTCCGTAGTGTACGACTGTAAGGATCTGGTACTCTGACTGAAAATAAGTTTCTTACTGATATTCAGTTTCATTCAGACATCAACACAACTTAACACAGGGATGTTACAACTGTACGACACGGCGTGCTGCGCGTGTCAGTGTGTACGAGCTCGGAATACGACCCCGAAGAGAGAGAAACTTTACTAAACTCACTGTAGAATTAGGAAAGTGAAAGATCCCTCTATTTCCATGGTCTGATAAGTAGATGAAGATAGAATCATTTTCACCACTGAAAGAGGAAAAAAATATTGAAATAATACAAAGATATTTGTAATAATTGTTGACAAAATGTGATGTTTATTCTACAGGGTTCTAACGTTTTGGAGAGTGTAGATGAGCTTTTTTCCGCTTTAGATTCTTAACTTCATCGCTCTCGTAACGAATAGTGATGCAAATCACGCAGAAATACCCGACAAGACCGATCGTATGTTCCGGTTCCGATTCTGGAGGGAGATGAGTGGAAAACGGCTTTAAGCACCAGCTCTGAATGCAGAGTCTACAGACATGACCCCCCCGGACTACACTTCCCGAACACACAGACTCTGCCATGTTCACAGTCACTGGACTTTCACCATGCACACCTGTTCACAATTACTCCTGCACCTATATGAACAGACCACAGACATTCAGCCAGCTGCAATGTAATGCTCAACGTGTCCTGCTGAAATTCCCCCGTTGATCCTTCTCTATCATAATAATCTCCATCTCTGAATCGTCCACATCTCTCTCTCCTCTCCACTAATAGCTGGTGTGTGGTGGGAGTTCTGGAGAATATGTCTGTCATCATCACCCAGGTGGAGGATACACACTAGTGGTGGTAGAGGAACCCCCCCCCCCCCCCCCCCCCCCACTATATAAAGTGCTTTGAGTGTCTAGAAAAGCGCTGTATAAATCTAACTGTAAGTGTAAAAACGTGTGATTACCTGACCTTACTAAGTCATTCATTGTGTATTGTTTCTCTGGTATTAGGATCTTGCGCTCTACCTGGTTTTTTTTTTTTTGGATTTAGGATTTGCCCTGTTTGTGTGGTTTGCTCATTGCCTGATCTTTTTTATTATATCTTTCCCTTAAAATTTCCACTTTTCTGCTTGTTTCCACAATAAACTCTCGCAATCGCATCTGCTTCCGCCTACCTTACAGGACACTCCTACAAGCATGGGCCTCTATAAGCTCTTGTTGCAGTTCCCATTTCTGACCACTAGGTGCAATAACAACTCTATGGAGCTACGTGGGGCAGAACACAATCGTATAACATCTAGAAAGGAGAGCAAATGCACCGTCAGATTATATCTGTTAAATAGCAACTATATTTAAATGCGTCACTCGGATGGTTTGACCGTGACATGGATGATAGTGTCAGGCACGCTGGTCTGAGTCGATCGAGCGCATTAATATAAAGCTGTGATTTGTAGCTGCACGACTCTCAGAGCTGCTGTTATAGATCATTAATCAACATCGTCTGACCAGAATGAAGCTAACAGAGATGCTTTCTACCTTTGTATGACTTTTTTTCTTCCTGTTTTCTTGACAGCCTCCGAATCTCCACACAGTACAGACAGGAAGTTCTCCGCTGATACCTCCTGATAACGGACAATTTAAACAGATTAATCCCACTTTACAAAAATAACCTAATTAAAGTATTTATTTATTTATAAATGTTACAGAGCACATTACCTCTCCAGTGTAGTCCTTCAGAACCCCAGGGTAAACATTTGGGCCATTTGGTACGTTAATTATGTTTCCAGGAGTGGGATTTCTACACAGAAATATCATATAGACAAGTAATATAATTATCTTTAATTAACGCTTATTCATTATATAAGTATATTATTCATATGATACAGTATTTTCTAATATAAAGAATTGAGGATAAATGAGTGGCAGTAATTACGTTACACATGTAAGATTGTGGTATTTATTTGTACAGTACAACACTGAAAATAAATTAGTTGAATAATTTAAAAAAAAAACCCAGAATAAACAGACTAATTAGAAAAATCAGTTTATCTAGCATTGCCATCGTTCACACTGAAGCTTGTTATCATTCCTACTTTACTTATATTTTCAAATAATCTTCTACTGCAGAGCACTATACTCACTGTTCGTTGTAAGCGATATCATCATACATCATCACCACAATCTGCTCATCTGGAACGCCGTTCTGGTGAGCGACCTGGTAAGCGTGGCACACGTTGGCCTGTAAAAAAATACAATGAATAATGAGCTATAAACATCTAACACTAAATTTAAGTCACTGCATTTAATATTCACACCTGGACACTGTAGTCTTTCCAACCTTTAGAACCTGCTGCCAGGAGAACCCACTGTTTGCCCCTGCTGGCCATGCCGATGTTCCTACAAAGCAGAAAACTGATAATCAGATGGCACTGAGGCAGAAAGAGAATGAGTGTGTGTGAACAAGTAAAGGACCGGCGTCCCATCCCGGGTGATCTTCCACCACACTCCCAGAGTTCCTGGGATAGACTCCGGATACACCGCGGCCCTAACCGGGATAAAGCGCTTACTGAAAGTGAGGAGTGAAAATGATTATTATTATACTACATTACTGTGGAATTCTGTAGTGCACCTGCAAATCGCAAGTGTATATTAATTATATTAATGAGAGGAGTAAAACCCACACTTATTATGTGAGGAGATGTTTATTTGTCGTTTATGGAAGGAGTCTCCAGTGTCAGCGCTGTGTAACAGCCAGAGTTAAAGCTGAAGCTTTAGGTTTTCCCACATCTTCAGGACAGAGGAGTTTACACTTCGTTATGGTTTCTCTGTAACACGACAAGCTGCATTTTATTTGTTTTGTTTTATTATTAGTTTCAGGACAGAGATAAAAAGAGCGTCTGGTGAAGGAACGACTGTTTATAGCTGATGTTACGTACATGAGAAAAGGAACGTGTTTCATGGACATTCCACAACATTACATGGAGCTTTAACTGGTTAAAACGTATAGCGTGTTGTTCTCTGATGGAATCATTGATACATTGCAGTGGTATAAGAGAATAAATCACTGTAACATTTCCTGTAACACCAACACACAAAGGGTTTATTACTTCTATAACACTCTGTAAATGAGTTGTTGGGACACGTGACCGTTCATCTTAAACTTACACTCTGTAATAAATTGTAAAGCTGAACGTTCTTTCAGTTCTTTTGAATTGATTATTGGAGCTGAATAAAAAGTAGGAATGTGTTGGTTCTCACCTGTTTTCTCTCCGGTGATGGCTTCAGCTCAGTGTTAGTGTGAGTGTCCTGGAAAGGTGCGTCAGGAGATTTTATATCCAGCAAACCATCCACTTTCACTTCATCTCCCAAGCTATCAGCAGCTTTTGATTTCGTCATACCTGGAAACACACCTGGTCATTAAATACGGCTGGACGAGTCTAATCCACACTATTACACACACTAATGTCACTGGACATGTCTAACGATACTATATTACGAACCCTCTGTACCTTCTGTACGTCTATAAACCATATACAATCACGTTTTTACATTTTTGTCAGTGTAGTAAATGCTACATGTTCTAAATGTGAAGTTCAGACAAAGATATAATCTACACCCCTCATCACCCCCCCCCCCCCCCCCCCCCCCCCTTCTGGAAGATTTATTTTCAGACTCGAGCTTCTTTGACTCTTTTACTTTCTTAATCAGGGTCAGTATCATGTGTCACTCTTCAGTGCAGTTCAGTGTTTCCACAGAAAAAGACTCTGTTATATAATAATAAGAAGGATTGCAGGCTGTTGTTATTTATTTCAGATTTATTTTCTTTTCATTACGAGATTACTCTCAGAGGGAAGAACAGTAACGTGTGAGTTATACTGAAGAGTTCGTCTACAACACTGATGATGATCTGTTTAGGTTTCAGGACGTCTGCTGAGACTGATCGAATGTGAAAGTAGCTGCTGCTACACATCTTAAATCATCAGATGATCCGTCGGCTCTTCATCAAACTCCCCTTCACTCCTCTTACGCTGTGTGTACAGACCCAGTACTGGACATAAAAAACGGTTTGTAGTCATTTATAGTATTGGAGGTGGTCGCTAATGAAATATCACACAAGCAAGAGCCATTGTACTGAGTACCAGCTCGGCTGTGATTCATGTATTCATGAAAACAGTTCCCAAAGAACAACACAGCTGGACAGAGCGTTGTGTGTTGCCATGGAAACACTCAGACTGACTGACAGCCTGTAGTAAGTGTAGTAACAGTTTACGAGTAACAAACTATTGCACTAAAAGCAGCTGAGGTTGTGGCTTCTTTTCATCCTGCTTTCGTTCAGAATCTCCTGTTCCAACCTTAAATAGAAAGTAAATAATCATTTGTGTGTTTTTTTTTTATTGTTTATTAATCAGTCCACTTAATAACCCACTAGTTTTACTTCAGCGCTGGTATTTATACAGATGTACAGTGTGTAAACGCTTATTTCACCTCAAAATGCACTTCACAAGAGGTAGTGAAAGTCTGTGTGCTTTAACACACTGATCAGGAAGTTCACAATCTGAACAGGAAGTTCACAAATTGCCACGAGTTTGTATTTACAGTAGAATGTGATTACTAATTTTACTCCTTGTGTCATAGTTCTCCAAAGCAGGACACATGCTGCAGCTTTCATTTTCTGCAGCTTTCATTTTCTCTTTAATTTCCTCAAAAAGCAGCAACACTGTGAATGAGGCTGATCTGCAAAGAGAAAGCATGACTCCACGTTTTCACAGTCCATCACTATTTATTACAATTCAATTCAATTCACTTTTATTTGTGTAGCGCGTTTAACAGTGGACGCTGTCTCAGAGCAGCTTTACAGAAACATATAAACACAGGATGGAGATTTTAAGTGTGTGAATTTATCCCTATTGAGCGAGACGGTGGTGATTGATGTCCAAAAGCATTTCCATGGTACTTCATCCTCAGCAATCTCCAGGCTGCACCGCTCGGAGTCGTCCGCAGTGGCAGAACACACACCAGCATCTGAAATTCAAGTGTACCTCCCAGTGACCATCTTGGATTTTGTAAAAAATTGTTTTTTTGCTACTCCTCCTACAGATTATGTCCAATCAACACCAAATTTGCCATGCATCATCTTCAGACCAACCTGGACAAACTTTATCACAAAGTGGGGAAAAACGCCCAGACTAATGAGAAAAACCGTACAAATCGAAGACGTTTTTAAATTGGAAAAAAAAAAAAAACAACAACAAAAAATAACGAGCAGTAGCAATCATGACCACAGGTCAAAGTAACAACAGACAACATCACAGGTCATGGCAGCAGAGGCAGCTTCCCATTTGTTCATCTAGATCTTTCCTCCTGTCTTCCACTGTCTGTGGTCAAAACCTACAAATCATCAGTGAAACTACAAATCACTCGAAACCCTTTGCCTAACGTTATGGCTCTGCTTTCCTGTGATTGCTTTGGTAATTATTCTGGCATGTCTGTGAATGTGTGGCTCACCGTGTCTGGGTGCTTGGCCCCCAAAAATACTGCTTGCAGCTTTAATATATTGTTAGTAACGTTAGCAAACTAATTAATGCTTTCAAAACTGAATAATAATAATTAAACAACACCTCATACTCGATCTAACATTTCTTCCATCACCAAATCAAACAACCAGTATGAACTAACAGCATAATTCATGGGTTTTTGGAGGTAAAATTCGTAAATGAGGCTGAACGATGTTCCAGTGTTTACACACCTGTTAGTTAGCTTTACTAGCATTGCTATAATTTCATTTATACTAAATGAAATAACAACTCATTAATACATGTGTTAATCAGGGGTGCTTCCAGTGATGCAGTGTTTAATCTGTTTAAATGGCACCGCGGTGCGTTCTCACACTTGTTTTTTTTAAGCAGGAGGGGCATTCTGGGTCAGTTTCCGTAGAGTTGTTGCTGCTTGTCTCAGATATTGCTTATTCTTTTTTTTCTTTGTTAATTTGTTTCTTGTGACCTAATTAAAAAAAAAAAAAAAAAAAAAAAAAAGTCTTATCTGGGAAATCTGTCTAAATGTTCAGCGGTCACTACAGAAGCTTTTTTTTATTTATAGGTTCCTCAGAATGGCAAAATGTTGAAAAGCGAGTGATGTTCAGGGCTTACAGACCTTACTTAAATAGATGCACATGCTAAATATCAAGCATGTTTGACTGATTTGGAATGATTTAAAGCACTGTTAAAACAGTGTTTAAATCATGTAATCTTTCAGTCATGATCAAGAGTCATTCAATCGTGAAAAAGATTCACTCAGAAGTTCAGTGTTTGAATCAGTGAATCATTTTAGTGTTTGAGTCAGTGAATCTTCCAGTCATAACAGAAATGAAATTCATTCAGAGGATCAGTGCTTGAGTCAGAGAATCTTTCTGGTTATGATTGACATTTGCTTAGCAGCTTTGTATTTGAACGAGGGAATCGTTCAAATGGTCATGACAGAGATTCATTCAGCAGCTCGGTGCTTGACTCAGTGAATCGTTTCGGTCATAACGTCATACTTTGAATCAGTGAATCGTTCAGTCTTTTGTGTTTGGTGAGTCATTTCACTGCGATTAGTGAATCAGAGCACTTCAGTGTACACACTAGGAGTGTGTGTTGGGTCGGATGTGAAAATAATTATTTTGAACACAAACATGCAAGCTTATAATACAATGACAGCAATAATTATTGCCTACTTTTACATTTGCTCACGCTGTCCGTTATTTATGTTGTAGACAGCACTTTTCAGAAATTAAACAAATCTGAAGGAATCAGAAAGAGTCATTTAACTAAACGGACTTAAATGGCTCGAGTCACTGAAGGGGAGAAAAGATTCAGTCCTCCATGCCAGTCCAGAGTGTTTAATGTTGATGCGTTAATGCCCCTCTCTGAATGACGCACTGTTCCCGGTGTGTAACCCGGCTGTGGTGCACACACCACTTACATCATTAACTTTCCAGAAGCCACTTACCCCAGCAATACTCACTGAATAACATGCTTTAAGATGAATAAGTGAGTAATAAACCCAGAGTCTTAGAGTTAAACGAGTCCAACTGCTCACATCTGCACGCTGAAATACCACCTGTGTCCACCAGAGGCGCTGATCACCCGAGATCTTCATCTGTTGTCATGAACAGTGATTATTATTAGCACCTGTTCCTCATTCTCCCAGGGCTTTATCCTCACCTGCTCATGCTGATGTAGTGGAGACGCCATGCCAGTCTGTTCTCTTCACATTCTAGAGCAAATACACAGGGAGTGTTAAGATATTTATATTAGTTTAGAATTACAATATTACAGATATTATTATTATTATTATATTATATTATATTATATTTTAAAGTCTTAAGTGTTGGTGAATGTGAAAATCTACTTTTTGAAGTTGAATCTTAGAACAATCTCAGTTTTAGCTGCGTTCTGTGATCTCCACTCGAGCTCGAACCATTTTACAGATATCTTTTTTAACTGTGTAGCCATGTTAAATCTAATCAAACCTGCTCTAGCCCCGCCTTCCTGACTTAAAAGTGACGTATAATTGTTACACATTCTGCACGATGTGTTCGATTATTTTTTGTAAATGAACCGCACCAGAGCCCCGTTCTTTATCTCGCAGTTCACGCTCCTCTTATTCCACGAAACAACTCTCTTTGAGCGTCGGGTTAATTGTAGGTTTTAGAGAAGGGAGCGGTGCGGACTGTGTGCTGGCCTGAAACAGCGTTTCCTCCCGCAGCGTGACGAGAGCGACGAGACAAGCACAAAGGCGCACTCATCCGGCCTGAATGGCAGCTTTTGTGTCCACGGCAGCAGGGAAAGGTCTCGAAGCCGGCGGTGATGCGCTCTGCATGCCGACCTGCTGGCACTTTTCACACGGGGAAGAGAAAAGCACATGCTGTTCTGGCTCAGTGCGAGTTCAGCACGAGTCTCGCGTGTCTTACCTGAACAGGAGTTCCTGTTTAAACTAACACAGAGCTTCAGGTTCAAATCTTTTGGCACCGTAAGTTCCTGCCGTTCATTTCTGGGATTAAGGCACCAGATGTTAAATTCTTCTTAAGCTACAGTTTATGAGCATAAAGTAGCAGATTTAAATGATTACAGTTTATGAATAAAGATCAATATTTATTTACAGTACACATGGCTCACAAAATAATTTAGGCACTTTTTTTACAGATAAGTCATTCCATCATGAATCTAACAGAAGTCGTTTTGTTAGGGAGGAAATGTGAACGGAAGGCTGGTGATGATATAAAAAATCCACTTTTTACAATTACAATATTTTATTTATTAAACACTGTCGTGGAAATTAGACAACACTCGCAGACTCGTCCTCTGAAGGTAAAAAGGTTTATTACAGAAAGACGGTTAATACAGGATAGAATAAAGCAGTGACACACCGCACACACTGTTCAGGAACGGTTTGAGGAACACGACAAATTGACTCAACCTCCGAATTCCCCAGATCTCGATCCGATCCAGCGTCTGCGAGACGTCCCGGACGAACAAGTCCGATCCACGGAGACCCGACCTCACAACTTACAAAACTTAAGGATCTGCTGCCGACGTCTCGGTCCCAGACACCACAGCACACCTTCAGAGGTCTCGTGGAGTCCGGGCCTCGACGGGTCCGAGCTGTTCTGGGTGGACAAGGAGAGGACGACCTACACGATAGTAATCCGGTGGTTTGATGTGAACATGAACTGAAGCTCTATATTATACGCGCTATAACAGACACTGTAACGATGGGAAACATTTCCATCACCCCTTAATGCTCACTTATTTGAAAACGCCAAATCACTTCACAGATGAGCATCCATACAGACATGCAGAACCACTGACACACAAATCAAAGTGTTTCAGTATTTCAGTTTTATTTATTCGCTGAAATTCAGAACATGTGATGTGATGATACAGGAGTCATAATAAACCTGTGATTACTGCTCTGAAGCTGTAAACTCTAAAAGGCACTGAATTTGATTCATTTATAAAGTTCATCAGCTCATAATCATTCGCTCTGAACTTGGATTCGGAATCATCGTTAGAATTATGTGGTGGTGGTGTTTTTTTGGGCCAGTAAAAAACCCCACTACAGACTCACACCCATATTACAACTACATATAAATCAGTCTAGACACCTATGATCTCGACGCTAGAGCGGTAGCTATAAGCGGCGATTACTTGTTAGCTAAAACATTAATAAACAAACACTGTGTGCATTTTATTTAGAAACGTTCCTTCGGACTAAAATATATAAATAATTGTAACTTTTTCCCTCCAGTTTATTTGCCGCCACCGAACGTTGAGTAAACCCCAGCGTGAGTAAATACTGTTAGAAACCGATTCGCATAAAAGTACTAGAAATGGACAAAACCTAAACGAGGAAATGAAACATGAGCAACTTTAATTTAAACAGAAAACCCAACACGTCAGTGTTTACATCGGCCTCGGAACAAAGGTGTGTTTTTATTTTATAAATAACAAATAAAGACATCTTCCACATGGGCAAATATATCCAATATCACATTAGTGTTAAATTGTGTTATTTATTTCTAGATATATCTTTATTCATTTTAAGTGGAATTGTCTCAAGTGTAATAATCATGTGATTATATTTTTATAAATAACTCCCTAATAAGAAATACAGATACATTTGTGTTTATGAAGTTCTTCTTGAAAAGAGTCTTTCAGTGTGTGAGTGAGTGAGTGAGTGAGTGAGTGAGTGTGTGTGTGTGTGTGTGTGTGTGTGTGTGTGTGTGTGTGTGTGTGTTCAGTCGTACTCCTGCCCGATGTACTTTGCTATTGTGCTCAGCTGTATGTTGGTCGTTCCCTCATAGATGGTTCCTGTGACAAAACACACACGCACGCACGCACACACACGCACACACACACACACACACACACACACACACACACACGTGTAAGTGATAAAACTCTCCGTATCGTGCTGTTAGAGGGAAATAATCAACATGGGGTGGTGTGTTGAAGCGAGTCACTGTTATCTTCCTGAAGTTGATTACTTTCCTATAACAGCGCCCCCAAGTGGTTTATTTCTCTTACACAGTACCACAGCAATTTACCAGTGATTACATTACATCATTTTTATCTCTTTATAGTTTATAGTTATAACTTGTGTTACAGCAGCTATAAATAGTAGTTCCCTGTGTGTGTGTGTGTGTGTGTGTGTGTGTGTGTGTGTGTTGTACACACTCACCTATCTTACAGTCTCTGTAGTATTTCTCTATAGGATAGTCCTTGGTGAAGCCGACGCCTCCCATCCACTCGATACACTTCGACGTGGTTAACGTCGCCACCTGCACACCGCACGTCACTCCGTCACTCTCTCTATCCTTCAGTCTCCGCTCTCTTTTCCCCTCTTTCCTTCCCAGCACTCTCTTAACTTCTGTCTTTTCCCTTTTCCCCCTTTCCTTTCTTTCTTCTTAACTTTCCCCTGATTTCTTTCCCCTTTCTATCCTCTTCCTTCCCTCTTTCCCTTGTTCTTTTCCTCTTTCCCCGTCATTCTCTTTTCCTCTTTATTTCTTTCTCCTTTATTTTCCCTTCCCTCATCCTCTTTCTTTCTGTCATTCTCTTTCCCTTCCTCCTTTCTTCCTTTACACTTCCCTTTTCTTCCTTCACTCTTCCCCCCCCCCCCCACTCCCTTTTCTCTCTCTCTCCTTCTGTCCTTTCACTCTTTCATTCCCTCTCACGCTCCGTTTCTGGTTCCCTCTTAATCGCTCTATCTTCCCCCTTACTTTCTCCATCCTTCACTCTTTCCTTCGCTCTCACTCGTTTCCTTCCCTTTTCCCCTCTTTCACTCCCCCTTGCTCTTTTACCCCCCATTTTCTTTAATTTTTTATTTATCTAACCATATCTATCTCATTTACTTTCTTTCTTTCTCTGTAGCTCTCTCTTTTCTTTTACAGACGTGTATGAGAGTAGAGTTGATATCAGTAACAGTGCAGTAGGACGTGGAGATGATGATGGTGGTGATGATGGTGTAGTGACGGAGCTCAGAGGGAGCAGTGTGTGTTTATTATATTAGTTATTAAAGTATTTATGATGTGGACCAGAGTGCAGCAGAGCATGAAGTAGGTGTGTTGTAATGGTAGTGAGTGAGTGACCTCTGAGGAGAAGTACTTGGCCATGCAGGCCTCTTTAATGAAGGGTCGCCCCGCCTCCCTCAGCCTCGCCGCGTTATAAGTGAGCAGCCTCGCCGCTTCCAGCTGAGTCGCCACGTGAGAAATCTGATGCTGCATCGCCTGAAAATCACACAACACCATCACCACGTTTAACACACGCTCACAACCACACAACACCATCACCACGTTTAACACACCGTACTCGTTACACACGCTCACAACCACACAACACCGTCACCACGTTTAACACACGCTCACAACCACACAACACCGTCACCACGTTTAACACACGCTCACAACCACACAACACCGTCACCACGTTTAACACACGCTCACAACCACACAACACCGTCACCACGTTTAACACACGCTCACAACCACACAACACCGTCACCACGTTTAACACAGATTTTCTAATCTTCAAAATCTAAAAACTGCATAAACTGGGTATAAGCACTGTCTGTGTGTGTGTGTGTGTGTGTGTGTGTGTGTGTGTGTGTGTGTGTGTGTGTGTGTGTGTATGTTACCTGGAAGTCAAAGATGCGTTTTCCGAACTGGACCCTCTGCTTGGTGTAGGGAACGGTGTGATCGAAACAGCCCTGAGCTAAACCCAGCATCTGATAACACACCAATATCACCATTAACACAGGAAGAAAGAGAGAGAGAGAGAGAGAGAGAGAGAGAGAGAGAGAGAGAGAGAGAGAACGGGCGAGACAGCAAGAGAGAGCGAGTGAGAGAGAGAAAAAGCAAGAGAGAGAGAGAGTGAGTGAGAGAAAAAGAGAGAGAGAGGGGGAGAGAGAGAGTGAGAGAGCGTGAGCGTGCGAGAGAGAAAAAGAGTGAGCAAGTGAGAGAGAGAGGGGGGAGAGAGAGAGAGAGTGAGAGAGTGAGCATGCGAGAGAGAGAAAGAGTGAGAGAGAGAGTGAGAGAGAGAGAGTGTGAGCATGCGAGAGAGAGAGTGAGAGAGAGTGAGAGAGTGAGAGAGAGCATGCAAGAGAGAGAGTGAGAGAGAGTGAGAGTGAGTGAGAGAGAGAGTGAGAGAGAGAGAGTGAGAGAGAGACAGAGAGAGAGAGAGGGACAGAGAGAGAGAGAGAGAGAGAGAGAGAGAGAGTGTGAGTGTGTGAGCATGCGAGAGAGAGAGTGAGAGAGAGAGAGTGAGAGAGAGAGAGTGTGAGTGTGTGAGCATGCGAGAGAGAGAGTGAGAGAGAGAGAGTGAGAGAGAGAGAGAGAGAGTGAGAGAGAGAGAGAGAGAGTGTGAGTGTGTGAGCATGCGAGAGAGAGAGTGAGAGTGAGAGAGAGAGAGTGAGTGTGTGAGCATGCGAGAGAGAGAGTGAGAGAGAGAGAGTGAGAGAGAGAGAGAGAGAGAGAGAGAGAGAGAGAGAGAGAGAGAACCTGTGCTGCGATACCGATCCTCCCTTCATTCAGCATCCCGATGGCGTATTTATATCCCTGACCCACTTCACCCAGGACGCTCTTCTCACCCACCTGCACCACATTAAACACACGTACACACGACACACCGACATTACAGGAACATCGGGCCATGAACACGTAGGGACCTTGAGAATGTGTGTGTGTGTGTGTACCGTGACGTTATCGAAGACGAGTGAGCAGGTAGACGAGGCTCTCAGCCCCAGTTTGTTCTCGTTCTTGCCGATGTGAAGCCCCTCAGTGTCCCGATCCACAATGAAGCACGTGATCCCTCTGTAACCCTGTCTCACACACACACACACACACACACACACACACACCAGTGAGAGATGGACAGATAGATGAACATGACTGAAACTTTCAGAGACGTGTGTGTGTGTGTGTGTGTGTGTGTGTGTGTGTGTGTGTGTGACTCACAGCTGAGGGGTCTGCATTAGCCATGACCAGAAACACTCCGGCGTACTCTGCGTTGCTGATCCACATCTTTGATCCGTTAATGACGTATTGACCTCCGCGCTTCTCCGCTCGCGTCTTCAGAGAGAAAGCGTCGCTCCCAGAGCCAGCCTCGGATAAACAAAAACTCCCAACCTGCAGAACCATACACACACACACACACACACACACACACACACACACACACAACTAGTAAAGAACACATGCACCAACAGAACTGTGTAAATGAGAACACACTTCAGTGTATCTTCATAAAGGAGGCGTGGCATAAATAAAGTGAGTCAGTCTCAATGAAGGAGGCGTGGCCTCTATGTGTCAGGCGTGGCCTCTATGTGTGTCAGTCTCAATAAAGAGGCGTGGCCTCTGTGTGTGTCAGTCTCAATAAAGAGGCGTGGCCTCTGTGTGTGTCAGTCTCAATGAAGAGGCGTGGCCTCTGTGTGTGTCAGTCTCAATAAAGAGGCGTGACCTCTGTGTGTGTCAGTCTCAATGAAGAGGCGTGGCCTCTGTGTGTGTCAGTCTCAATGAAGAGGCGTGGCCTCTGTGTGTGTCAGTCTCAATGAAGAGGCGTGGCCTCTGTGTGTGTCAGTCTTAATGAAGAGGCGTGACCTCTGTGTGTGTCAGTCTCAATGAAGGAGGCATGGCTTCTGTCAGACTCATTGAAGGAGGCGTGGCCTCTGTGTGTCAGTCTCAGTGAAGGAGGCGTGGCCTCTGTGTCTATTACAGTCTATGAAGAGATATTTCTAGCTGCAGTGCGCGCTGTCTCTCGGTGCTCTGACCATGTCGGAGGCGAGGCGAGGGAGGTATTTCTCTTTCTGCTCCTCGGTGCCCAGTTTGACCATCAGAGTGTTGATCAACGTGTTCTGGATGTCACACAGCACCGATATGGACGGGTCCACCTTCGCTAGCTCCTCAATCACTAGGATGGAGGAGAAGAAGGAGGAGCCTGTACCGCCGTACTTTGGGTTTATCTCAATCCCCATCAACTGCAACACACACACAAACGTCAGCACTAACACATTACTGTAGTGTGTACTGGATCTCTGATGAACTGCAGCACACACACTGACCCCCTGCTCAAACAGAGATCTGATCACTTCCGGGTCCATCGTAGAATTTTCATCCATCTGAGACACAAACGGAGCAATGCGCTCCTGAGCATACTTCCTCACTGTTAACACAAAGATTCAGGACGCGCAGTTACACTTCAAAATCGACAAAAATACCTATAAAGACATACATCATATTATACACACACACACCACTAGACAAGAGCTTTTATTATATAATAAATACATCTAATAAAAAGTATTATTGTCACATTAATATATTCATACTCACCCGCCTCCCTCATCATGTCCTCCTCCTCTGAGTACGTCTGTAAAGGAGGAAATCCGGCTGCTGGAGAGGAGCCGTGACGCAAAAACGGCCGGCATGAACACCATGGCTGCGTCAGCTGTCTGCTCACCTGCAGCCACCAACCATCAACCACAACACAGTAATGACAAGTGTTATAACTATGTGTTTATACAATTACTGTGTCCCAAACACTCCCTCCCTCCCTCACACACTCCTCATTCACTACACTGGAAAATAAGGTGCACTACTTAGAGGAAGCAGAACTGGTGACTGATTTTTTCAAATACAAATAGTAGTAAAAAAATTTAATAAAACAATATACAAAAAGATACGAGAGTGTGAAAGCATACAGAACTACATGCTTTGTATGAGATTTTCATAATAGCGCGTAGGGCTGGGCGATATGACAAAAATATCATTATCAAACGCATAAAACATACATCACCATACCAACGATATCTCTGAAAAATGTGTCGTTAAGTAATTTATCACGATACCGATATTATATTGATATATTGCCCAGCGCTAATAGCAAGATACATTAGATCAGTCTTTAGGCTTTTCTTTGTATTTACCAATATAAAACTGTTTATTATTGACGCAAAGTCAATTAGGAAAATATCAACATTGGGTAAAATTGTGAAAAATGTACACTTGTGAATACAATATTTATTTATATAACATGTAATGGTTAAAATAATATTTTTCACATTAGTCAATATCTGGAATTTTATGTGTGAAAATCGTATTACATCACACATTCATTAAAATTAGTAATTTGGTGACTGAAGTAAACGATTCCGTACAGTCCATTACGTCATCACTGTGCGACAGTATCCTCTTTCCTAACCAACTCTAACCGCTAATTCGCTAAATATACAGTTATTATTCTGTATCAAACCTAAAGAAAAAAAAAGTATAACAAAGAACAGTATTGTTAATTTGACTAAAATTACATGTTAGACTCCAGGTTAGATTATGTAGCACAATGAGTGAAAATATATCTATTCTATATCTATAACATTACGCCATTAACGTAAGTTAACTTAATTAATCGGCGTTTATATATGTGTGTGAAAAACAATAACGATCAGTCATTACATGCTGTATAATTAGCTTTGAAACCTAAACAAAATAAGTTCCAATTCATTTATTCACCTTTCCGAAGAACCTGAGCAAGGGCGCCGCCATTTTGTTACACTTGTTTACATACGGGTTCCTCTTGTCCGGCGTCTAAAATATTCGTGTGAAACAGCGACACTTGTGTCATCCTTATATAGTTTTAAATACACGTATCTTTAGACAGTATATTTTAACCGCAGGATTTACAACATATAGCATAATTATTTACTAAGTCGAGTGATCCGTGGATCGAAAACTGTTGTCTTTAATTTTTTAGATAGGAACCTATGTTTTTGTTCCTATGTTTTTTTCACACGAGGGACTCAATTTAGGTTTACACCACAATAGGACGTTTTCTCCCCACACCCGTAGTCGTGTGAAATCCGCATTCTGTGTTACGATTGGCTGTAATCTTTAGCACGCGGACGGTTCTTGTCCAATCTGCTTGTGAGGTGAAATTTCTAACCAATCAACACGCAGCAAGCGAGGTTCGTCGGAAAACAGTTGGGAGAAAAAAACGGGTTTGGTAGCTGTTAAAGTAGGTTCGCGACAGCATTAGTTTCGGTTATTGTGTACAATTTTTGATTTTGAGGATGTATTAGAACAGCTTTGGTAGGAATGATAGACTAATGTAAATCTGTGTTGTTCCCTTGGATTTTATTTGTACTTTTTAATGTAAATTTTCAACCATATTTTTAATTTTTGTCGGCTGCTAAGTAACCTGTTCATCGAAACACAGGTAAGCGTCTCTCTCTCTCTTTCTCTAGTCAACTCCATAATTATTGGCACCCTATCTCTCTCTCTCTCTCTCTCTCTCTCTCTCTCTCTCTCTCTCTCTCTCTCTCTCTCTCTCTCTCTCTGTATATATGTATATAGTTTTAATTATCTTCAATAAGTCCAAAATGTTGTTTTGAGAAAGTGATTCTTTCAGTTTGAAAGAATCACCAAACTTAATTTTTAATAAAATTCACTTGAACTTTGAACGAGCTGCCAATATCTCAGGAAACAATAACGGAAATATAATAATAATAATAATAATAATAATAATAATAATAATAATTCTTTTTTAATTATTTTTTTTTTTACACAAACCAGTCACAGTTAAGATCACAGAAACATTGGGCAGAGATAGGTTTTGAGTTGGTTTTTAAACGGTTGTAAATTGATTTATTGCAATTTATGGATTGACTGTTTTAGTGGGAAGGCCAGAAAAGAGCGCATTACAATCAATCAAGCTGAGAACTGATGAAGGAATGGACTAGTAATATTGCGAAGATGATCAAAAGCTGTGTTTTTGTGCGAGTGAAAAGAGAGCGTGGAGTCGGAGATAATCCCAAGGTTGCGGATGGTAGAGGACGGTCTGGACCGTCAGACGGTAGAGGACGGTCTGGACCATCAGACGGTAGAGGACGGTCTGGACCGTCAGACGGTAGAGGATGGTCTGACCAGGACACCGTTAATAAGCAATGAACTGACCAGGAGGACGAGATAGAACGTGTGGAGATGCTACTACTGACACATTTGCTTTTCTCAATATTGAGCTTGAGTAAATGACTGACCGTCCAGGAATCGATGTATTCGGATAAGTGGGGGATGTGTGTGGAAAGGAGCAGAATGATGTGAGCTAATCTAGGTTTGAGTGTCATGGGTGTAGCAATGGAAATGAAGGCCATGGCAGTGAATTACGCGACCTAAGGGAAGCATGTCGGTGATAAAAAGCAGTGGACCAAGCATGGAACCCTGAGGAACACGATGAGAAATGGAAACAATGGTGAATTTAAACTGACGACCAGAGAGGTAGGAAACGAACCAAGATGGAGCAATGGCAGAAATTCCACTAGCAGGAATCCGAGAATACTAAAGTATAGTATGTGAGATGGTTTCAGAAGCAGACCTAGCGTCTGACGAGGAGCAGAAAAGTACAGATCGTTAAAGGAGGCCGATACACGAGCACAACGATCATCAGCGATGGGCCGATAACTTTAGCAGCACCATATTCAAACGGTTAATTCAACAATATGTTAATTGTACCGCATATTTAATTTCCATTTTGATTGTACAGGAATTACAGTGTAAATATAAATAAATATACATTCATATAATTTAATAATAATAATAATACAAAAGTCTCTTCCTGAATCCAGTACATTCCATATAAGGAATGAAGAGACACCATTTTCTTAGTGATGTCTGGTGTGTGGTTACGTGTGTGTGGTCATTTGCATATAACCTCCCCACGTTAGCATAACCACGCCCAGTCATTAAATGCCACTTACATTCGTACTGACCGGCGTGTGTGTGTGTGTGTGCGTGTGTGTCTCAGCTCAGTGTAGATGCGGCTCGAGCGCATGGAATCGGCAGCACGTCCCGGTTGGACGATGAACGAGATGAAGGCGGAGCCTCTGGACTTTGTGCGAGACTTTCAGGAGTATCTCACTCAGCAGACGCATCACGTGAACGCGCTGTCGTCGTCTGTGAACGGGG
This sequence comes from Ictalurus punctatus, assembly GCF_001660625.3. Lineage (NCBI taxonomy): Eukaryota > Metazoa > Chordata > Actinopteri > Siluriformes > Ictaluridae > Ictalurus > Ictalurus punctatus. The sequence goes on from NC_030428.2 coordinate 28,424,013, forward strand.
AGAAAAGTGGCGAAGATCTGCAGACAGGTGAGAGACAGTTGCGAGACAGTTGCACGCTTCGAAGCCACGCCCCCAAAATGCATTTAGTGTTTTGGGGCTGTGGCTTTTGTAGGGCATGCTGATGAAATGGGTGGAGTTTGTTGTGCTACCTGTGTGTGAGTGGTGTGTGTTGTGTTGCAGGTGTGTGTGAGGCAGAACACGGTGAGATGGATCACCTGGCGTCTGTCGAGGTGCGTCTGGACACGGACAGATTTGAGAGGACGCGAGACGGAAAGTTCCGGTGTCGTTACTGCAGTTACGCCAGCAAGGGGCAGGCCAGACTGATCGAGCACATGCGCACACACACAGGTCTGACCTGGGGGGCTGTCTGTCCTCTTTCCCCCTTTTATTGCGGGTGAAAAAGTTTGCACTTGATTTGCATATTGATGTGTTCTCTCTTTCTTTCTTTCTTTTTTCATCGACCTTTCTCTTCAATATTTTTTTCTTTCTTGCTTTTGTTTAATTTTTTTCTTTCTCTTGACTTTTTCCTACTTTCTCTCTAATATATATATGTGTGCATGTGTGTGTGTGTGTGTGTGTGTGTGTGTGTGAAGGAGAGAAGCCTCACCGTTGTCAGCTCTGTCCGTTCTCCTCGGCGTACGAGCGACAGTTGGAGACACACATGCGCTCTCACACGGGCGAGAAGCCGTATAAGTGCGAGCTCTGTCCGTTCCGCTGTAACGACCGGAGTAACCTGTCTCACCATCGCCGCCGCCGACACAAACTCCGCCGCCTGACCAACGTGACCTCCACGCAGACCAAACCCGAACCTCTGTTCATCGCCGAGGACAAACCCCTCCCTCTTTCTCAGCTGGCAGCCAATCAGGAGCAAGACTGCAGCGACGACTTGCCTCCCAGTTCGCCCCAACAGTCTGCGGATGGCTACGAAAGGGAGGTCAAAGATCATGCTCTGACTCCGCCCTCTCAGGAGCCTAACACGGACACGATCCTGAGTCCGGAATCTTCCCCAGTGCGGATCAACGCTCAGACGCTGTTCTTCTGCCCGCATTGCCAGACGTACTTCGGGGATAACGTGCTCTACACCGTGCATATGGGTTGCCATGGTTACGACCAGCCGTTTCAGTGTAACGTCTGCGGCGTGCACTGCAGCGACAAGTATGACTTCGCCTGTCACTTCGCCCAGGGACAGCACCGCAAGTGACACACGCACACACTAGTATTTATGCTTTTTTTCTTTTATATATATACACAGACCCGCCCACTTTCTCTTCCATGGTCTTCAGGCCACGCCCCCTCTCAGAGCTGGTCTCATTTATGTATACATGTAGCCATTTCATTTTCATACCCACAATGCAATATAAGGGCCTACGTGTACGCGCCACCTCGATCATTTCCAGCTAGTATGTCATTTCAGTTACATGGCTGCATCATTTTCGATGGCATTTTATGACACGCCCATTTAGAGCCACTCTGATTTGGAATTTAAAGAACACACCCACTTTTCCTTTTATGGTCGGTATGTCATTTGACGAACACGCCCACATTATTTCTTTTTAAAACCCCAACAGTCAGTATCATTTCCATATTCAGTATCTCATTTAAAGGAAACACCCACTTTTCCTTTTCTATGACATCCAAGCAACCATGTTCTTAAAGCTCACTCAGAGACGTGGTTCTCAAGCCACGCCCATGAAGAGCTGATCTCATTTTCATATGCAGTTTGTCATTTAAAGGGAACACCCAATTTCTGTTCTATGTCCTTCAAGCCATCAAGCCACGCCCACTCCGAGCCACTCTCCTTGCCATATATGGCATCTACTTTAAAGGACATACCCACTTTTCCTCTTCTATGCCGTTCAATCAACTATGTTCTTAAAGCCACGCCCACTCTGAGATGTTCTGATATCTATAACGCCACAACTGTATTTGCGTCTGTGGTTTTCAAGCCACGCCCACTTAGATCCACTCTCATTGCCGTATACAATATGTAATTTAAAGACCACACCCACTCTCTTCCACGTTCTTAAAGCCACACCCACTCAGAGCCATTCCAATATTTATATATATTTATATAGTATGTAATAGCACCGCATTCTCTTCTAATATCAAGCCACGCCCACTCAGTCAGTGTCATTACCTTGTACAGTGTGCAATTTTAATGACACGCTCACGTTCTTTTCTATGGTCTGAAAGCCACGCCTACTTATAGCTGCTCTAATCTGAAGCACACGCCCACTTTCTGTTCTATGTCATTCAGGTACACACAGCAGAACGTACATAGAACTGTTTTTTTCCCCGACCAGTTTTGTATGATCCCAGTACAAGCCCCGCCCATTTAGAACTGCTCTCCTTACATATACAGAATATAATTAAACGGCCACGCCCATTTTTCCTTGAGGACCGCCATTGAAATCGTTACTATTTATGGCCTTCAAGCCACAATATACCGCCACCTTCCTTAACTTTCTAAACTAAAAGTATTTAGTGTTTATATTAATGTGTGTCTGAACTGTTGGCAGATTTCTAATAAAAACATACTTCAATTAGATGTTAATAAATTGACATTTTTGTCCATTTTTTTTTTTTACATTGTATTTGTAACTCGATTTAATTTGAATTTTATAAAACAGGAAGTGTTCTGTATAACAACCTCTGATTTATTTCATGTTTTATAAACTGCTGAGATTTTTACACGTTTAGGAAAGTTTTAAACATTTATTTTTAAAATGTGTTGTTATATGTGAAATGATAGTTATAAACTGCTGGTGTGTGTGTGAGAGAGAGAGAGGTGCGTAAGATAGTGAGGTTTTGGATTGAATATCTTCATAGTTTTACAGAATTTACTGTTTCAAAGAATTCACAGTACGGATGTAGGATTGCACCAACCGATTTAGAAGAAAAAAAAGAAAAGAACAGGCGTGATTTATTTAGTGACACGATTTTAATCTCTGAATAAAAAAAACAAACAGAAAGGAGGATTCCATCAGCGAAACTTATTCACAGAATAAAATATAAAACGTCATTTCATCAAAACATAGAAATAATGACACGTTTAACCGAAATGAGTGAGAACACAACTGCGCATCAGGAAATAATTAACGTCTGAACAAAACGATACCGAACGTACGCTGAAGAATTTCTCTCTAAATTAATAAAGCTAAATTTATTTAAAAATATATCGAAGAAACAAACATTTATGATTTTATAATTAACATTAACAGCTGTGTACTGTAATTCTGTCTTTTTATTTAAATCTGATTTTAATTATATCTGATGGGGAAAAAAATTGGTGTGTGTGTGTATATACAATTTATTGCATTTCACAATAAATAATAATTTTAAATAATTGTTGATGTTAGAAAATAAAGAAGATGCCATAATGAAGGCAACAATTAACATTATTAATCAAGTAAATTTAATTAGGGCTTCACTTCAGCTCTTATTGTAATTAATAATAAAAATTCATTATTTAAAAAGTGTATTTATTGGGTATTTTTAGGCTCTTATTGTAATTAATAAAAAAAAGTCAATTCAGTTGGGGGCGGCTGTGGATCAGGTGGTGGAGCGGGTTGTCCACTAATCGTAGGGTTGGCGGTTCCATTCCCGGCCCACGTGACTCCACATGCCGAAGTGTCCTCGGGTAAGACACTGAACCCCGAGTTGCTCCCGATGGCAAGCTCTTGCATGGCAGCTCTGCTACCACTGGTGAGAGTGTGTGAATGAGACACGGATAAAAGCGCTATATAAGTGCGCCATTTACCATTTAAGTCTTTTTTGGCTCTTATTGTAATTAATAAAAATGTCATTAAAAAGTGCATTAATTAGGTATTTAAATGAATTATATAATTGTTTAATTATTGTAATTAATAATTTAAAAAGTGAGGGCTTTTAGGCTGTTGTGATTAATAATAAATGTCATTAAAAAGTGCATTAATTAGGTATTTAAATGAATAACTGAATTGTTTATTGTAATGTCATTTTTTACAGGTCAGTGAAGTGAAGTTCGGTGAGTGAATCTCAGCAGAGACACGCTGACTGATTTTATTGTTTAGAAGTGAAGCTGTTCTGCGTGTGAGATTATGAGCTGGATGTGGAGTGAACGCCGCGCCGCTGCATCGTCACGTGTGTTCTGCGTGTAAACGTGTCGGTCGCGATGTTAACCACGTGCTCCACACACACACACTCGTCCTGTCCCAGCTGCTGGAGAACCTGAGCTCTGAGTTCCTGCAGGAAGCGACTCTTCTCCTCACTCAGTTCTCTCGCTAACGCCTTCATCTCCTCGCCGCTCTGCGAGCACGCTACACACATCACCACCATCATCACCACCACCATCACCATCATCATCATCACCATCACCATCACCATCATCATCACCATCACCATCATCATCATTACACATTATAATCCACTGTGCTGAGGAACTCTGGACTCTGATTGGTCAGAGGGTGTTGATTAATTTTCGGTTACCTCTCGCCGTCACCATGGCCTGAGAGACGAGTCTCCTGCACACCTGATCCACCTGGTGCACCACACTGCAGGCACAGCGCTGTCTGTCTGCCTCCTGAGAGAGAGATTCAATTAAAAAATTTTAAAATTAAATGAATAAGTGTGTGTGTGTGTGTGTGTGTGTGTTTTACCCTCTGCTCGGAATCATCCTGAACTGGACTCAGAGGATTTTCTACTGCTGAAGAAATCACCTGCAGCATCTCCTGTCTGAAACACACACACACACACACACACACACACACACACACACACACACACACACTCTCTGCTCATTTTAAATACACTGAGTTATTCTACTGAACTAAACATAAGTAAGTGTGTGTGTGACGGTGTGTGTGTGAGACGGTGTGCGTGTCGTACAGGTGTGTGTATGTGTCATATAGGTGTGTGTGACAGTGTATTTGTCGTTACAGTGTTTGTCGTACAGGTGTGTGTGTGTAAGACAGTGTGTGCGTCGTACAGGTGTGTGTGTGACGGTGTATTTGTTGTGACGGTGTTTGTCGTACAGGTGTGTGTGTGTGCGTGTGTGTGTGTGTGTGAGACAGTGTGTGTGTCGTACAGGTGTGTGTGTGTGTGTGTGTGTGTGAGACGGTGTGTGTGTCGTACAGGTGTGTGTGTGTGACGGTGTGTCTGTTGTCCACAGTCACACTGTTCTTCTCCCACTGATTCTTCACGGTGTTTGGAGGCTCCATGCGATTGGCCATCTCAATGATGACATCATCCGGCACCGGCTGACCTCTGACCCTGTTTCTATGGAGACACACTTCTAGCGGACAGTGCAGGTAGACCTCACAGAACCCCACTGAATCTGCAGCCAATCAGAGAGTGTGTATAGAAATGTTTGAATAATGATAATAATAATAATAATAATAATAGTAGTAGTAGTAGTAGTAGTAGTAGTGTGTACGTTTCCGGGCGAGCTGGTACACTCCGTATCTCATGCTGTGGTAGTAGAAGTTGTCGTCGAGCAGCAGGGCGAGTCTCTGAGGTCCGGAGTGTGTGTTCTGTAACACTGGGAGGATCTGCTGCTTCTTCATGGCCTCTTTAAAGTGTTCACACACACTTCCTGTTCCTCCTGCAGTGTGTGTGTGAGGTTTGTCAGCGCTGAGCTCCTGCAGGAAACTGTCCACACACTCCAACACGGCCTGTCTGTGCTGCTTCCACCCCGCCTGCTACACACACACACACACACACACACACAAAACAGCATTCATATTTATATTATATATATATATAAAATCATCTCATACCCACCCTCCACACCAGCAGCAGTGTCAGTAAGGGGCGTGGCCTAAAGTCTTATAAAAACGTGATTTGAATGCCAAAGTTTACATTTGATTTGTTTATTAAACTGGGTTTATTTAGCTACATCAGCCTCGTAACTCCTCGTAACTATAGAAACAAACTTCAAACGGCGAACACGGCTGACCCGCAATACGTTTAGAGTACATTTTATTTACTACTTCCAACACGTGTGTTAGATTCTGAATAAACCTTCTCTATCTTCTCCATCTACTCAACTCCTCGAGTTCTGCACTCTGATTGGTCAGGAGATGGTGAAGAGTTTCCTACAACAGCGACTCTGACAGTAGCGCAGCTGCACACCACAGCTTTATATTTATTAATGTGCTCCTTTTAATACGTTATCATTTCTATAGTAACAGCTCATTCACAGGAACGTGAGAGATGTTTATGTAAGGTGTAGGTTATGGAAGGAGTCTCCAGTGTCAGTTTCCCCACATCTTCAGGACAGAGGAGTTTACGCTCTCATCAAAAAAGATAGAGAGGGAATAGAGAGAGAGAATAGAGAGAGAGAATAAAGAGAGGGAATAGAGAGAGAATAGAGAGAGAATAAAGAGAGAATAAAGAGAGAGGGAATAGAGAGAGAGAATAGAGAGAGATGGTGAGGGAACGAGTGTTTATAGCTGCTATAATGTAAGTGAGAACAGGAAGTAACTCTCTTCACAGGTATGAACTGTAACTCTGAGAGGTAGAAGAGGAATAAAACACTAGAGCACGATTTAAAAGCTGTTACCTCTTTAGATTTCTCCTCATCCTCATCCTCCTCTCTCTCAGGTGTGGTGAAGTGAAAAGCCTCCTCAGGTATTAACTCATCATATGAGATGATAAAAGTCCTCCAGCCGAGTGTGTGCAGGTGATCAGAGAGGAGGTGTGTGAGTGTGGACTTCCCCACCGCAGGTAACCCGCACAGCACGCACACACACGCTCGCGCGCACACACCTGCTGAGCTCTGCGTGTTCATCATCACAGCCCCGTTATCAGTGAATACACTGGAAGAGAATTTATAGCATGTTTTATTATTTATTTATTTTTTATTATTATTTTTATCTGCCCACGTTAGTAGTCCATGAAATATGTCATCAATTTTGAAAGTTTTTTATTTTATTATTATTATTATTATTATTATTATTATTATTATTATTATTATTATTATTATTATTATTTTTAAATAAACCGAGAAATACACAACGCGTAACTAACGACTACACGAGCTGTGCCGGAACCCGGAAGTGTGACGTCACGAGTGCGTTCAAAACACCCCCGTTCTCACTCTCCCTTAGATCAGGACACTTCACCTGAATAAGGAAAGTGTTTGCTGCTCGTTATTTGGAGTTTGTAAGCGCACACATCGGGTAAAATACACAAAATAAACTAATGTTTAAATAAATAAATAAATTACATCGATTTAAGTGTGCAGCGTGTCTGAGAACTAAAAATGACGGGCAAGGGATTCATATCAGCTTTTAAAACAGATTAGTTGTTTATGTACTACTGAAGACTTGCTTTTTATTAATTCGAATGATTTCTAATAATAATGATTAAGTGGAATTAAGATTAGAATTCCATTATTCGTTGTTTTTCTTCACGAAATAACACGTCAGTAGAATTCAGGGTCATTTCTGTGACCCTACACTTCACTACACAGGGGAAAAGGACGATTTGAGACGCGTCCTAGTTCTCGCCAGCTCATTGGCCAGGATTATACACGTGATGTGTGACGTCAGGAAAACAACGCTTTCCAGCCGTGTGTGAGTTCTGTTTTTGTAAAAAAAAAAAAAAAAAAAAGTAAGTAAAAATCACATGGATGATAATAATAATAATAATAATAATAATAATAATAATAATAATAATAATAGGAATAATTTTATTTTTATAGCGCATTTCTACAAACTTTATAATTATAAAGCACAAATAACAGCAAGAATTAAAATACTACTACTACTAATAATAATAATAAGAAGAAGAAGAGGAATGACACTTTTATTAATAGGTAATAATTTCCCCAAATTTATTATTGTTAAAGCACAAATAAAGGTTAATTTTACTATCTAGGTTAATTATTACATAATATATTTAATAAATAATGCTATTTATAGAGCACAAGAAGGCTTAGATTTTTAAGTTTTACTCTTGAATACTGAAATTAAAGTAAAAGATGATCTTTGGTGTAAGTAGAGAACCTGATGGTACTCTCAGAATAACGAAACTAATTAAATTATTAAATGGTGGTGCCTCAATGGGTTACTGATCAGAAGGTCGGGGGTTCAAGCTGCCACTGTTGGGCCCTTGAGCAAAGCCCTTAACCCTCTCTGCTCCAGGGGGCGCTGCTCCATCATGGCTGACCCTGCGCTCTGACCCCAACTTCCTGTCATGCTGGGGTATACGAAGTAAAGAATTGTGCTGTAATGTAAATGTGACAAATAAAGGCGTCTTCTTCTGTTCCAGCTCTGAGTATCACTGTCTGTAGTGATGAGTCTGTACTGTTGCTGAGTCTCTGCAGTTGCTGTTGTTCACCACATGGTGGCGGTGTGAATCCGCTGTGAAACTTCCCCAGCATGCTCTTTAAATATACTGAACAACTTCTGATCATGAATGTATTATAAAATACAAAACATTCACTTTAACATGAACTTATGACTATATCGTCACCCTTACCTTACACTCTATACATTTTCTCAGCCGCTGTGTCTGTTTTTTTTTTGTTTTGTTTTGTTTTTTTTTGGCGGATTTTGCTCAAAATGTTCCCATTAGGTCCTGACTTCTCGGACTCTGTACATCCGCGGTCACCATCCCTGCCCCTGGAGATCTACCTTCCTGAAGACTTTATCTTCAACCATAATCGTGGTCACCGTGAATTAGATGGTCAGGTGGGCATGATTATGGAGTAGAGATGGTGACCACTGATGTACATTAACACCTGGAGTTAAAAGGTAGTCAATAGGATGATGTGCTTTCCTCTAGGGGGCAGTGGTGACTTGTAGCTGGTGTGTGTGTGTGTGTGTGTGTGTGTGTGTGTGTGTGTGTGTGTGAGAGAGAGAGAGAGAGAGAGAGAGAGAGAGAGAGAGAGAGAGAGAGAGAGAGAGAGAGAGAGCTCTTTAGATAAATAAATTGATAATTTAAAAAAAGAAACACACTGTAAATGTAAACAACATTCACTCTGAGGCATCTTTAAGTAAAACCCCAAGTGATATAATCTTTTATATACATCTTTTAAATTCCATATTTTAAAGTAGTAATCCAAATTTCCAGTAATCCCAGCACAATGACACATAGCACAAGGCAATAAGCACAAATGATGTCTGACTTTCATTATTTTTAATAAATTGCACAAAACTAAGTCCGACAAATTTTGAGATCCATGAAACACTGCATGTGTTTGACTTGAGTGTTTAGTGTTAATAATAAGCCACGCCTCCTTCACTGAGACTGACATACAGAAGCCACACCTCCTTCACTTAAGACTGTCTCACAGGCCACACCTCCTTCGCTGAGATTGACATACAGGAGGCACTCCTTTACTGAGACTGTCATACAGAAGCCACACCTCCTTCACTGAGACTGACTCTCACAGGCCACACCTCCTTCATAGAGACTGACACACAGAGGCCACACCTCCTGTAGACTCTCCACATTTTTAAAAAAACATTGATTCGGTGGAGTTTTCTGTAAGGAGATGTTTATTTTACGTTTTCAGAAGCAGTATATTTTACTATAACAACAATTTTTTGTCTGACGTTAAATTGTGAATCTCTGAGTTGTGAAAGAATCTTAAACCAGGACGATAGCTCGGTTGTTCCAGACGTCTCAGGGTCCAGATTGCGGTCGTCTCCTTCTGCTGTGGCTTCACTCAGCGCACTGATCGTTTCTAATTGAATTCAGCGAGAGCGTTTCGTGTGTCTGAGTCTGCACCATTTTAATCATCTGTGATTTATTACTCATGAAGCCGCCATCAGAATCCTGCAGAGGGCGCTGTTTTCAGGTCAGCTCTGAGTTTCCTGCTCAGGGGTCCAGACTAGTATCACTTCCGAGCGTACGGTTTTAGCTTAGCAGAACCTTTTCTAAACATCACCGTTGGAGTTTTTGTTTCTACCAGCGTTCAGTACGTTTAGTCGGGGGTTGTGAGAAGATTTGTATAAAACGTTCGCACAATGTTAGTTTTAGTGTAAAACTAAGAACGTTGCATGAACAACATTCTAATAACACAGTGAGGCTAATCATAATTACAGCTGATGATAACTGTCGAGCTTTGCCTTAACGTTATTTTAACAGATACAGCGTCGTACAGACGAGTAGCTAGAGGAGCATCGTGACATCGTAACTTTGTTCTGATTGGCTGATTAGCAGTTAGCATGACTAATGTTACAGGTAACGTAGCTGGCACGTAACTATTATATTACACAGTTATCTGAATGCTGCATTTCTGATGTTGCCATGTTTGCAGTGCATTCTGGGTAATAAACACAGTCCTGCAGACGTGTATGAACATGCGGTCGGTTACGGTGTACGTCTCTATCTCTACGTCAACGCGTTAGCTAATTTTCCTTTTTTAATTATAGAAGCGTTTACTAAAATATTTTTCAGCTTTTCTCTGTGTTAGAATAGATGTACGCATTTTTTATTTTTACTTCACTGTTTTAAAATTCTTTGTAGTATTTCTTTGTATTTTTCTTTTAATTTATTTAATTCCTTTTTAATGTATTTTACTTTATTCTATATTTTCTTTCCATGTTGTTGTTGTTGTTGTTGCAAGTTCTGACTGGAAGAAGCTGATTTGATATAAAAATAAATAAATAAAAAAATCACAGAATCTTTAAAATTGCTTGAAATTAATATTTAAATTGTTATCAGAGTTTAGTAAAATTATTAGATCATTCATAATTAATTCACAAGATTTATTTATTTATTTATTTATTTATTTTACAGTTTTAATAAATTTGATCAGAGTATCATCTCATCTCAACTCAACTTTTTTTTATGCAACAGAATTGCTTTATCAGTATTGTATATTGGAATACATACAGTATACAGTATACACTGTTGTTTATTGTAGAAATGTCTTCATGTACTGTGATATAATGTTTTTGTCATATCTCCACACCACACACACACACACACACACACACACACACACACACACACACACACACACACGAAAACATTCTAGTACAGAAATCTACAAAATAAACCCTTCTCGTATTTTCTCACAGCATTCCAACAGGAGTTAATAAAACGTCTATCTACAAATATCCTGGAAGGATTCAGTCACACACACACACACACACACACACACACACACACACACACACACACACACACACACCTATTAAAAAACTCATATTTATATGTTAGATATATACCTTCTTTTTTCAGGCCTCATTACTGAAAGCCCATGGACGCGGAGGAAGCAGTAGGTAAGAGCAGGTAATTGAATCTTTTTAGTAAAAGGTCATTTTTAGTCGCCTGTCAGAAAAAGAAAAAAGGTCTGAATGTCTGCAGCCTCGTCTCCATCGGTGTGTAATTTCATTCAGAACCCAAACAACAATCCTTCATTATTCTACACACAAACACAACACACCATCCTGCTGCCTGACACATTTATTCTACAATTCGGTCAGACAGACAGACAGAGAGAGAGAGAGAGAGACAGAGAGAGAGAGAGAGAGAGAGAGAGCGAAAGAAAGATGGACTGACTGACAGACTGATAGAGAGAGAGAGAGACAGAGAGAGAGAGAGAGAGAGACACACACAGAGAGAGAGAGAGAGACAGAGAGAGAGAGAGAGAGATAGAGAAAGGCAGACAGACTGATAAGTTGATATAGAGACAGACAGAGAGTCAGAGAGGCAGATTTGTTGATTTGATATGAACTGAACAGTCTCTCTAAAGGGAAACACTGAAACAACTCCAATCATCTTTAAGTAAACTGCCCGAGGTGCTTTTCTCCTAAAACTTTGAACCTTGTGTATGTTTACACACTCGTGTATGTTTAGATGTTTACACACTCATGTATGTTTACATGTTTACACACTTGTGTATGTTTACATGTTTACATACTCATGTATGTTTACATGTTTACACACTCGTGTATGTTTAGATGTTTACACACTCATGTATGTTTACATGTTTACACACTTGTGTATGTTTACATGTTTGCACACTTGTGTATGTTTACATGTTTACATACTCATGTATGTTTACATGTTTACACACTCGTGTATGTTTAGATGTTTACACACTCATGTATGTTTACATGTTTACACACTTGTGTATGTTTACATGTTTGCACACTTGTGTATGTTTACATGTTTACATACTCATGTATGTTTACATGTTTACACACTCGTGTATGTTTACATGTTTACACACTCGTGTATGTTTACATGTTTACACACTTGTGTATGTCTACATGTTTACATGTTTACACACTCATGTATGTTTAGATGTTTACACAATCGTGTATGTCTACATGTTTACATGTTTACACAATCGTGTATGTTTACATGTTTACACACTCGTACATGTTTACATGTTTACACAATCGTGTATGTTTACATGTTTACACACTCGTGTATGTTTACATGTTTACATGTTTACACACTCATGTATGTTTACACTCTTGTGTATGTTTACATGTTTACATGTTTACACACTCATGTATGTTTACACACTAGTGTATGTTTACATGTTTACACACTCATGTATGTTTACACACTAGTGTATGTTTACATGTTTACACACTCATTTAGGATTACACACTCGTGCATGTTTACATGTTTACACACTCGTGTATGTTTACATGTTTACACACTCGTGTATGTTTACATGTTTACACACTCGTGTATGTTTACATGTTTACACACTCGTGTATGTCTACATGTTTACATGTTTACACACTCATGTATGTTTACATGTTTACACACTCGTGTATGTTTACATTTTTACATGTTTACACACTCATGTATGTTTACACTCTTGTGTATGTTTACATGTTTACATGTTTGCACACTCATGTATGTTTACACTCTTGTGTATGTTTACATGTTTACACACTCATGTATGTTTACACTCTTGTGTATGTTTACATGTTTACATGTTTACACACTCATGTATGTTTACACTCTTGTGTATGTTTACACGTTTACATGATTACACACTTGTGAATGTTTATATGTTTACATGTTTACATACTCTTGCATGTTTACGTTTACACACTCGTGTATGTTTACATGTTTACACACTCATTTAGGTTGACACACTCGTGTATGTTTACATGTTTACACACTCGTGTATGTTTACATGTTTACAGACTCGTACATGTTTACATGTTTACACACTCGTGTATAAATCACTTACTGTATTTGTTATTGAGAGAAAACGCAGGACAGCATTACAGACTTCCATAATTCTGGCTCACATCAGCAACACCTGCAGAAACACCTGTAGGGCGTGGCTCAGGTGAATCAGATGTGAATCAGATGTGAATCAGATGTGAATCAGATGTGAATCACTTCGTTCTGCGCTCTGAAATCTGCGCTCGTTTTCTACACAACTTCAGCGTGTGTTATTAAGGCGGAGTGTTTGTGAATCCCAGTAAAGATGTCCCGTGCCGTCGCTGCTCTGTGATTTATCCCCGTGTTCCTCAGGACGGTTGTCACGGTGTCACGGTTTCATGTTTACCTTACTGTTGATTTCAAAATCGATTATGATGCATTCACGTCTTTTTCCCTCGCCAGTCTCTCTTTCATCTTATTAAAGTGATAAATACAGACAGAGTAAGAGATTGTATGGAATTTTTTCTTTTCTTTGATCTCCCAGTGACAACAAAATGGAACTTAAAAAGGAGAAGAATAAAAAAAAAACAACGACGAACAACTAGAGCATTTGATCTTTTTGTTTTCTTTTGTACAAAGATTTCATAATTGTTTTTTTTTTTTTCTTTAAGCGATCACTTCATACTGTGACACCATGATTATGATTATGATTATGATTATGTTCTCAGCTCGTCCGTCCGTCCGTCCGTTCGTCCGTCCGTCCGTCTGTAGGACAGAACGATCATCTGACGAACTGATTCGATTTGGGAATTGATCCAATATTCAAGGTCACAGCAAGGTCAAAAGCCTGAAATAGTTTTTCCTCGGTAGCTTCCTTTCTGTTTGTCACATGGAGATGTTACTTACGCATCCATGTCCAGAAACTCAAGGCCTTTTTTCTTGCCTAGCTATGATGTCTACCTTTGGTCCATCTGTGTGTCTGTCCACACACACATCAATCTGTCAGTGCGACCAAGTTATCATATCAATAGAATTTCCAGCTCTAGCACCTCCCAGCTCCACCGGCACCTTCCATGAGTTCTTCCAGTTCTATTCCGAAATGCTAGAATTTTGTTTCATTTTCATGGAGTCTTTAAAGCTTCTAATCTTAGGTTTTATAACTAAACTTTACAGTATTTTCAGTATTTTTTCCAAAACACTCACACGAGAATGCTTTATTCTGAATTTTCTTCTAGACACTCTTTAAGACTCGGTCTTCATTATAACACTGGACTCTGATCTTTATAAAGCGCTTTACACCACTACACTGTATCCTCCTAGATTTGTGAAAATGTTCCAGTCTCGCTGGTGTATGAAATGTCACTTCCTGTTACTGAGCCACTGCTTTAGACCCAGATCAATTCCAGCCTGTGACACGTTCCCCCTCGTCTTAATGGAAGTAATTCCATTAAAGGAAACCAGTAAATCCATAGAGAAGCTAATTTCGGCTCTTAACAAACGGCAGCGTCCGCCTCCGCGTGGTCTCTTCAGCTCTGTAACGCTCGAGTGTTAAATCATTTTCCTCACGCAGCTTCGTGACGGATGTTAGCATGACCTTAGTAAAGAAAATTTCCGGAGTGCTTTTGCTTAATTGGATCGGTTGAATCAGAACCGTGACTCCATCATGCCGGTCTTCCTCTTCTCTTACTTGGTCCTTTACGCGGATATTCTTTTGCTCTCTTGTTCCCTGGTTTTGCAGAAACAATCTCAAAGATTCACCTTTTTTTAAAGGTTCGATGTAGAAATCTGTTGCTTATTTGTGTAGATGTGCTGGGGGAACTGTGTTTCATGTAGAACCTTACAAAGCGGAGGGTTTCTCTTTGGGAAAAGAGCTCCGATCAACTCCATTGTCGTAGTGACACATAACTGATGAAGCACTGTATATACAGTAAGATCCATCTCTGTATCCGTTCTGTTTATTTTTCATTTCCACACTTATATATTATATAAGTATAAAGTATATATATTAAATATTTCGTTTTGGGGAAATTCATTGAAAATGTTTTTTCCAGGTTATTTAAACCTGTTTCTACTCTTACGCTGGGGCTTTCTTATATTATTCTTATATTACGTATCGATGGATTTTACACTGTAAATGTCTCACACCCTTAAGCGTTAACCCTTCAGTTTGTCTCGCTAGAGCGGGGATCGTGAACACAACCTCAATCCGGAACCAGCACCTGAAAAATACTGGGAAGCTCCTGAATGCTCCAGGTTTGTAACCACGAACCAGCTCGGTAATCAGGAACAGACCCTGCGCTGTGGTGTGAGGGTGGGAGATTTCGCTAGAAGTGGAAATTAGCACGAGAACACGCAAAAAAGAAAAAAAGACATCTCGTCATGTCAGAAGCCGTGGTGCAAGTCAAAAGCGTTGGCGGAGGGGTGTCCAGTCTTATCCGGAAAGTTCCGGTGTGGTGCAGGTTTTCATTCCAACCGAGCAGGAGCCACACCTGAGTCTACTGAAAGCCCAGAACACCTGATTAAACAGGTGATTGATTGGAAAGAAAACCCGCACTCACACCGGCCCTTTCCGGATAAGACCGGACCACCCTGTGTTAACGTGTAGCGCCAATGCAAAACAATACATAACCACTCTCACCTGTTCTGTTTACAGCCATAAACTGGTTATGTGATCAGTTTAAAGGTTAAACCATGACCGACATTAGTCGTGTTAGTCGCTAATCTGGATCTTTCTATTTCATGTAAGTGGATTTTCACACATTTCTGTTGAACCCACAAAAGCTCCAGGGTTTGTTCTTTTGGAAAATATTTCATTATACAGTTTGCTCTCTTAACTATTAAAAAGCCTTCAGGGAAACCATCTCTTTCTAAGAGTCCTGTGTGTGCGTGTGTGCGTGTGCGTGTGTGTGTGTGTGTGTGTGTGTGGTGGAAACTTTTATCATCGCTAATATGACATGTGGAAGAGGTGTAGATTCCATGTGGGCAGATGCCATGGACAGGTCAGTTCTGCCGGTAATACCATCACGGTCTCGTCCATCATATCCCCCTCCTTGACCTCCTCCTCATCATCTAGAAGGTTCTGATACTGTACGCACAGTGAAATGTCTCAAGTGGAAATCCAGGAACTTGCCTAATTCCCTAATTCTTCAGGGTGTTGCGGTGGACCGCAGTAGGCTCCAGGGTCATGGTGGATCCGGAGAGTTTCCTGGGAAATCGAAAGACAGGAATATATCCGTGATGCCAGTTGATCACAAGGCACTACGTTCTCACTACGTTGTGTGTGTGTAGTAGTGGCATGTTTTTTGTTTGTTTGTTTTTTTCTAGCTGTAGGAAAAAGTCTAAGATTTGATCCCAAGCTTGCGTGGGTTTCCTCCGGGTATTCCGGCTTCTTTCCACCTCTGAGCAGCATGAGGGTAAGTGAATTGTCTTCACTAAATTGATTCTAGGTCAGTTAAGTGAGTGCGTGTGATGGACTGGCGTCCTGTACAGGGTGTGGATCGGCTCCGGATCCACCTCGTCCCTCGCCGAGAGGAAGCAGTCACTCAAGATGAATGGAAATAAAATGCTAATTCGTCTCGTTGCAAAGACACTTGCGTTTGATTTCGTATTTGGCAAGTTTACAAGTTAATAAATTCCATCTAATTAAATCCCCAGATGTGTCGTCTATATTAAAGGCTACATTGGCAGGAAGCGAATAAATGAATAAATAAATAAATAATGTAATGATTAAATGTGCAACATGAGTCTTATGCTGGTATTTTGATCTTTCCAAGCAAAACTGCATCATGTGCGTGTGTGTATGTGTGTGTGTGTGTGTGTGTGTGTGTGTGTGTGTGCGTGCGTGTGTGTGTGCGTGTGTGCGTGTGTGCGTGTGTGTGTAATTGGCAGCATGAGGCCGGTGATGGACAGAGCTGCCGTTCTGACAAGCCATAAAAACATACACTCATTTAGAGCTGCTCTTATAAACCGCTGGAGTCGTTCTCTCAAATGGAAGTGTCAGGGTGTGTGCTTTCTGATAAATGTCACAGAGCAAGTGTGTGTGTGTGTGTGTGTGTGTGTGTGTGTGTGTGTGTGTGTGTGTGTGTGTGTGTGTGTGTGAGAGAGAGAGAGAGAGAGAGAGAGAGAGAGAGAGAGAGAGAGAGAGAGAGAGAGAGAGAGAGAGTTAAAGAAGGAGACCTGCCTGGGCTGGGAGACTATTTTACGCGTGTGTGTTGTCTCTCTCTGGAACGATTCATTTTATATTAATATACGCAGCATTAATGGAGTAAAGGGAAATGGAGTACAGTGTGTGTGTGTGTGTGTGTGTGTGTGTGTGTGTGTGTGTGATTTATAACACTTTACTCCACAGCGCTGCTGAAAACTGGACTCTGATTGGTCAGAAGGTGTTGATTAATTCTCTGTAACAGCAGCTCTGACAGTAGCGCAGCTGCACTTCACAGCTTTATATTAATATCTAACATCGTTTCTATAGCAACAGCTCGTTCAAGCGGACTCGTACGGCAGATGATCTGCATAAACCGACTGAAAATCGTGTGTAGTTGTTTATCTGTGAGGAAACGTTTACGTAACATTCGCGGAAGGAGTCTCCAGCGTCAGAGCTTTTCCGACATCTTCAGGACAGAGGAGTTTCTCGCTAACAAACGATGACCAGCTGCGTCTTTTGTTCAGTTTTTTTTTTTGTCTTATTAACTTCAAGTGAGAGAATAAAATAGAGTCCGGTGAATTATGAGTCGTTATAACGTAAGTGACAACAGGAACTTTCCACAACATTAAATGTAACTATAAATGGATAAAACGTATGATGTGTCCTGAAGGCAAATCATCATGGTGTAAGAGGAATAAAACACCATTTATAGTAAGTGTTAGTTATAGTGTGTAATAGTAAAATAATCAGCTTCACGTCAGGACGTATCACAGCACGCTCTCGTGCACTGAAATAAATAAATAAATAAATAAATAAATAAATAAATAAATAAATAAATAAATGAATAAATAAAATTTGCACTCAGATTTTTCAATTAAATTCCACACACATGGAATAACTTAGCGGTTAGCACGTTCGCCTCACGCCGCCAGGGTCGGGGGTTCGAGTCCCACCGTGGCCCTGTGTGTGTGGAGTGTGCATGTTCTCCCCGTGCTGCGGGGGTTTCCTCCGGGTACTCCGGTTTCCTCCCCCAGTCCAAACACATGCATGGTAGGCTGATTGGCGTGTCCAAAATGTCCGTAGTGTATGAATGGGTGTGTGAGTGTGTGTGTGATTGTGCCCTGTGATGGATTGGCACCCTGTCCAGGGTGTACCCCGCCTTGTGCCCCATGCCCCCTGGGATAGACTCCAGGTTCCCCGCGACCCTGAAAAGGATAAGAGGTGTAGAAGATGGATGGATGGATGGAATAACTAAGTTAAGTCAGATGAACAAAGTGAATATGTATATAACTTGGCTTATTGGAGTTGAATTTTTTACTTTCTGCTGTGATGTCATTAATTATTATAAACAAGTAAAAACCGTTTGCTCTTTTTAATGAAATTTGACTTGTTTTATCCAGTTTGGTTAATTATTTTAAGGTAAATGACCCAGCGTGGGGACTGATGACAACTGTTCATTGTGTCCGGTCGCTCTGTTCTGTCCTTCTCAACAGAGATAACACGAGGTCCTGACTCTCTGTGGTCATTAAAAATCCCAGGACACTTATGGTGAAGAGTAGGGGTATAACCCCGGGGTCCTGGCCAAATTCCCCCATCGGTCCCCTATTGGCACATGAGAAATATATCCTGTAATTAGGAAAACAAACCAAAACAGTCATTAGTAAACTGCACACTCTCATTTTCAAACCAAACATGAACATTAGTATTTGCATTCACGTCACTCATGTGGTGATGAAACAAACAAAGATAAATGTGGGAATTTTGAGACGTTGCTGAAACAGTGGCGTAAAATCTAACGCAAGAAAAAACCCCTGGCAGCAGCCGTGTGTCTTGCTGTGGCCTGCTGCCCAGAATCAGAATGAGATCACACAAAACAAAACAAAACAAAAACAAACGGAGTGATAAAAGATCTCCACAATGAAACGTCACGCCCTGATTCTTTTCCCTCAAAAGCCTTTGAAGAACCTACTTCTAAATAAACTGTCTCCGTGCATTTCTATTTTTCTGGCATGTGAGCGCTAATTGCTTTAAAAAATGTGAAAATTGAACAAAAAGTTAGATTTATCAGAAAATTTACCTCGGGTGTTATACTGCACTTCCAGACCGATAAAATATCAACCTTTCTGGCTATCTAACATGAGACTAGGCTAGTTTAGTGTCGCTAGCTACTGTATGGGTTTAGCTGCTACAGAGCCATGCAGAGATCGTTAGCTGTCCTTACGCTCTGCTCATATCGTCTTCACGTAAACTGGAACTCGTATAGACATTTACACGCCGAGAGGGTGTTAGCGTTTCAGTTCCAACCCCTTTACTGGTAAAAAAATAAAAAAATAAGGGGGGGGGGGGCATATATCCACTTTCCCCTCACACCGACTGACTGTGTGAGCCAGCGTTTGGAAGAATTGAGAGCCGTCAGCCAATAAGACACGAGTGTTTCCACGTATTTCCTGTAAACCCTGTCATATTGGTCTTTTATTTGTTCCTTATGCTCTGGAATCTAAAACAGGAAAAAGGAAACATGTCTGAGGTGAAAAGAGGGAGCATTTATTTATTTATTGCCCTAAATATGACGCTTTGAGTCCTTTTCCTTTCCAGACGTCAAGCCTGAGTGATTTTCCTTTTGACTTTGCATCTGATCTCGGTGACAGTGATGTGGGAGGCGGGGCAAGCGATGCGCTTTGATTGACTAGTTCAGGTCCACTTTGATTGACAGGTGAAGACAGGGCATGTTCGCTCTGAGAATACATAACGCTGATTGCTCAGTGTGGTGAATAAAATGTGTGTTTGATGGACAGCGTCTGCTCTGCGTGTGTTTTCTGTAGCCGAGTGTGTTGTGAATGTGTTTATTTTATTGGTGTGTGTTTGTGTGTGTGTGTGTGTTTGTGTGTGTGTGTGTGTGTGTGTGTGTGTGTGTGTGTGTGTGTGTGTGTGCTTTATGTTGGTGCCATTTTCATTCATGTGTAACTCATTACTGCTGTTTTATCAGATGTAAAGTTGATCATTACTTTAGGAATTTTCTGTATTTGACAGTACAGGAAATGAGAAACATCATTTTTCAGATTTTTGCATAAACTACAATAATCTATAACACGTCTGCTCTTATACTCAACTAACACAAAAATGACGGCAATCTACAGAAATATGTTCATCTCCCACCTCCTCCCTGTGTGTGTGGAGTTTGCATGTCCTCCCTGTGCCTCGGGGTTTCCTCTGGGTACTCCGGTTTCCTCCACCAGTCCAAAGACATGCTCCATAAGCTCACTGGCGTTTCCAAAGTATCTGTGGTGTGTGTGTGTGTGTGTGTGTGCGTATGTCTGTGCGATTGGTTGGCACCCTGCCTTGTACCCCGAGTTCCCTGGGATAGGCTCCAGGCTCCCCACGACCCTGTGTAGGATAAGCTGTGTGGAAAATGGGTGGATCACTTCCTGCTCTATATAACAACGTGTGTCTTTATGAGAAACGTTTAACCCTTGCTCACAGTACACTGGTGTTCCATTCAGAATGTTATATAGATATATAATGTTATATGTTCAGTTGATATATAGAGCAGGAAGTGATCCATCCATTTTCCAGCCAGCGGAACGTGAATCAACTTATCCGACATTTTCATTCAGGATAAACAAATGAATTATTTCATCACCGCCTGTCTGTTATACGACGAGTCAGGACACTGTTGCGTTTCTGTGTGTAGAGTATCGTGACTCTGTGTTTAGCTGCTGGCGAGCAGGGCGATGGGAACGGGAAAGGGGAGAGGTGTGAGCCCCCTG